>NC_134581.1:133315000-133517500 GCF_037038515.1 Microtus pennsylvanicus
CCATCAACAAACTGGTCATGAAACGGGAGGGGCTTCTGGCGCCCTCTTCATTCTTGGTGAACTATTAACCATTGATGGGCTCTGAGAGAGGAGAATCCCTGTGTTTAGTGGTATACCTACTGCTGAGCTCACTCAAACCATGGTCACACAGACAACCTTGATGAAGCTTAGTGAGCCACAAAGCAAAAGGAATAGACATGAGGGTGAGAGCATTTTGTAAGGAGAAGGGGGGGTGGACAGATGGGAGGGACGTAAGAGAGGGTAGGGTGAGAGTGGTCAGAATGCATTGTGTACATGTGAAAAATTGTCTGAGAACAAATTTCAACAGAGAGAGGAGAGAGGGGGAGAGAGAGAATGTGGAACGGAATCCAGGCATTCCAGTTCCAGAACCTAAATCACAGTGCTCTGCAGATGCTGCAGGATTCTTTACGCAGAAAAATAACAGCGGAAGCAGAACTTACATGCAGTGTTCAAGGCAGAAGAGGGAATCAGGACAAAGGGAACCAACCACATAGGCAGAGTCCATAAGCTCAGTGTCTGAAGATAACTTAGCAGTGTGTGTCGATAAATTAGAGAAATAGACTTGAAGTTGCCAAGGCTGGGACTGTTACCTCTTATGATAACTTCTCAATTTCTCTCCCAGATTTACTATGAGAGCCGAATTCTTTATATGGCCCATCCTGTGACTCCAAAGTCAATTTTCTTCTCTCCTCTGTGGTCTCTTTTAATTCAATAGCTAGCTTTGTTAACTCCTCAGAACAATGATCCTACGAGGGATAATTGCAGAACTGCCCCCTTTTAATAACCCAGCTGTTTTAAAATACCAACTGCTTAATGTTGTTTGATTGACCACTCAACACTATGCATTTAAAAATGGCTCTGGGTATTTGGCCATGCTGTTAAATAGAAGTTTCTATTTTTTTCCATATCAGAAAAGGCTACTTTGTAACTTATTGATTATCTCAGCAGAAACCATTGTCAAATTTTTCATGGACTTAGTAAAAAGATCCTTGTCAGTTGAGTTCATAAATCCTATATTCTAAGAGATTCCAGAAAGGGTAATTTCAAGGCAGTGAGCATTGGGCCTCCGATACGATTCTATAAGACAAAATTTGCCTTTTGGTAAACCTCCGCCAACAAAGGGACCTGGAAAAGCAGCAGCAGCATGGTCTGAGGCAGTCTTGAGAACTGGCGTAAATCACATGTCTGGGTAGCATCCAGGAGGACTCACCATCACTCACTTCTCATGAGACGTCAAGGTGAGAACATTTGTTCTCATGGCAGTCATGAGAGATGTAGCTCATTTACTAAAATGACTTCCTTTGAAAGGATGATGGCGTCTGAGGGAGCAGCTAAAGAGATAACCAACGGTATGAGAAGAGCCATTCTTCAGAATGGATAAAACTTGGGTTACTTGGTTCAGCTCAGGCAGATAGGAGGGGAAGAAAAGCAGAAAATACATGAGAAAACAAGGATCGAGATTAGAGACTGGAGATATTAGATAGGTATGGAAAAAAGACATGGTGGGGAGAGGAAGGGGAATATCAAGAGATTAAGGAGGATTATGGGCTGCTAGCTGGCCAATTTTGCTCAGCAGAAGTAAGGATGAAGCCCATTATTTGAATTAAAAAAGCAGAAACACCCCCTTATTTCTGTTCTTTCCATCATTCCTCAAGATTTATCCATCACCTGGCCCCATTGGTGCCGCCTCCAATGTAAGCATCTCCACAAAAGAATCATATGCCTCAATAACCAGCATCACAAGCACAAACCAAGGCACCTGTGAAACACCTTCCCAGCTCTTCTCCCCACTTCCTTATTGACCCTCAATCCATTCTCCACATATCTGCCAAAGAGAGATTTATAAGCTGAAAACTAACTCTGGCCCCCTGGCTATTTGCACACAAAAGAATCCTGTATTCTGCCAAATCTGTCTTGTCTGACCCAGCCTGGTGGACCACTCTCTCCCACTGTGGGAAACAGAACTGTTGACTTTCTTTCCATGTTTTCTCCAGGCTGCCTGCTCTCACTGGAATGTCTCCCCTGACTCGTTCCTTCGGTTATGTATGTATGAAGTGTACCTCTTTTGTCTGGAAGCCTCAGGCTAAATGACTTCTTTTCAAAGAGTTCTCCAGTGACCTTCTTGTCTATGAAAATAACGTGACAGCAACACAAAGACACAGTTTCAGAGGCTAAAAGAAAATAAGGACCAAGTTGACCATGTAATTTCAAATATATGAGCCATTTGTTTAGTTCCCAAGCAAGTAAGCACAATTGTTTAGTACCTTGGTTTCCCAAGCATGTTGGAAATAGTGAAGTAATTATTCAGAGGCCGGTTGGAAGGTTAAATAGACCAATAAGCACCTGAAGCTCATAACACTATCTGGTCCTTATGAGTGTTATCATGTCTGGCAATCATAGCAATCTCTTTGCTTCTCTCTGTCACTATGGTTTGTATTCTAACATTTATGTTCATTTTATGCTTAACTTGCTATTTCATAACTCCAATAGATAGGAGCTATTATCTATCAATACCACCCTGAAAGCACCCAATCTAGTCTTCTTTCAGAAGCTGAGCAGGGTCAGGCCTGGTTAACACTTGGATAGGAGAAGAGAGCTGGTCTATTGTGGTGGCATTTCAATTATATTTTAATAAATAGAAACTGCCTGAAGATCTGAGAGTCAAACAGTCCCACTTGTTATCCTTACAGACTAGAATATGGCAACATACACCTTTAATCTCAGTAGCCATAATGACACACACCTTTATCCCAGTAGTCTCACTAGTTGCCATAGAAACTGGGTGGTGCTTGCCTTTAATGACAGTGGTGTAAGCCTTTAATCCCAGTCCTAGAGAGGAATATTCTATGAGGGCAGGTAGCTCTCAGGCACAGTCATCTCCTTCTGAGATTTCAGGGAGTAAGATCGCCATTTCAGACTGAGATCAAAGTAAGAGCCAGTGGCTGGTTGTTTTGTTTTTTGAATCTTCAGGTTGAACTCCAGTTTTTGACCCTGAGTTTTCATTTAATCATGCTTTGGTCTATGTCTTTAGTACCCATAAAAATGCCAACTGTTTAGCCAATATTTGGCAAATGAATAGATTTACAGTAGTTCCTAATTCAGTGTATAGTTTGGAAAGGGCCCAGGCTATGTTGAGAAGGCCAAACACACTGACTACAGTGACTTCAAGAAGACCTCCTGATAGGTGAAGAACAGAATGTTCCCAAAGCATGAATTCTTCATAATAACCAGGTTATAGAGGGTATAGGAAGGGATGAGAAATGTTGGTGTAAAATAAAACATCTCATTGTGGTGAGAAAGTGAAAATTAGATGCAATTATTTTTACCCTAGTGACCACAGGTAGAAAACAGGTGATAAGAATGGAGATGACTCAGAGAAAGAAGTAATTGATTTATTGTTAAGGTTGTTGATGGGAAATTGAGCTTGAGTGAGTTTGGGGAGAAGATATACGGAAGCTAAAATGCCAAGCCAGATGCAAGGGTCACAAAGGAGAGTAAAGTAGATCCTAAAGGCAGCCAATGAAAACAGTGAGGGTCAGAGAAGAGGCCCAGTGGCAGATTGAGCTCCTCGAGAAGAAAATGGATGAGTTTGGGAAAAAAACTTGTGAAGAGCCTCCGTTCTGAATTTAAAAAAGTAGAAGAAGAGAAGGAGAAAGAGGAGGAGGAGGAGGACAAGAAGGAGAACAAGGAGTGAGGTGGGATGTCCTTCTGTATATGTGTTGCTTTTATTGGTTGATAAATAAAACTGTTTCGGCCATTGGCTTAGCAGAGTAAAGCCAGACAGGGAATATGAACAGAGAGAGAATGAAAGAGAGATTAGGAAGAGTCTAGCAGAAGCCAGCCAGCCACTGAGGAAACAAGATGTGTAGAAAATGAGATAATATTATGGTCACGTGGCAATACATAGACTTAATTTAAGTTGTAAGAGCTAGGCAGAAATATACTTGAGCCATTGGCTAAACAGTGTTGTAATTAATATAGTTTCTGTGTGGTTATTTAGGTCTGGGTGAACAGGAAACAAAATTGCAGTCTGTTTACAAATGGCGCTCAAATGTTTGACAAGAATTTCCACATGAAGCCTGAGAAAGCTTTATTTAAAAAGAAAAGAAAAAGGATTCTAAGGAGAAAAGAACAGAGTCGAGCACAATTCTTGGTAACAACATTGTCTTGGGTAGGCTCTGTTTGCTACAGGCAAGCAAATGTGTGGCTCCTTTAAGCGAGTCTTGCTGACTCAGCGTTAATAGCAAAAACCTTGTCGCTCTCTTAAGAAGTTCTTACACCAAACACTTAAATGGTGTTTATGAGCAGCTGGTGGCAGACTTCTTGGTGGTATCATGGACCTTTAAACTCCACAGAGCTATGGCAATAAACATGGCTCTCGCCAGTACCTCCACCATGAAACTAGACTCTCAGAAAGCTAAAGAATGTAGTGGAGCCAGCTGCCAAAACTACAGTTTTAATCCTAGCAATGCTGTTTAGCAGATTAAAAACTCTTGTGCTCAGAAAAACATAGAGGTATACAGTACAGATAGATTCAGATGGAAATGAAAAACACAGCCCTCTAAACAGTTTACAGTGTGTTTAAAAATATATGGAGGCTTTGGAGAGATTTAAAAAAAAGAAATAGAGTAGCTAGCTAGCTGCAGTGGCCCATGCATTTAATCCCAGCCCTTGGGAGACAGAGGTAGGCAGATCTCTGTAAGTTAAAGAACAGACTAGTCTACAGAATGAGATTCAGGACATCCAAAGAAACACTGAGAAACCCTGTCTCAAAAAAAAATTAAAAAATAAAAATAAAAAAATAGAGTAAAAAACAAAAGCCATGTAAAGATGGAAAATATACAAAGAGTCTGGATTATGTGAATGACTATTTTCTTTGAATTTTTTGATGTGAATGAGCTAATTACAGAAAGGCATTTCATTGTATGGGCTGCTAAGCTAAATCAACAGATATATTTTAAAGGTATTTGACTTCAAAATTTAAGTCTAAGGATGTGTTACTTTGGAAAAGAAGTTCTGCTTTTGTTTCCACAGAGGATAGAAAGCTGGGGATTCCTCACTGGCTAATATGATTTGATCAAGCAAGACTCCCTGAAGTGATGGCCCAAGTGGCCCAATATCTATGATAGCTTTAGGATGACTGGTTGAGATGGACCAACCACACAGGATATCCCATAAAAGACCTGATTAACAGCATCCCCAATCAACATGAAATAGTCTTTAAAACTATACTCAAATTCCAAAATATTGATAATGAATATTTTTCTTTCTCATTTAAAGGAGTTTGATTATAAAAGGATAATGGTCACAGTCAAGATCTTTATAAAGAAAAAAGTGAATACTTTACATTGGTATGCACCTTGGCTTATTGATACAAATTTAAGGTAAATTATGTCATAAGTATATTTCTACTATTGTTTAAGGTGTTATGTTTATACAGCTCATTTAAAATCTAATGCATAATAAAGATTAAGAATTAATAGGTAGTCATCTTTAATAGTCAAATTTGTAGTATGTTAGTTAGGTTTTTGAGATATACAGAGATATATTTCAGATGGATAGGTATTCTCCAAACATTTCAAAGACCTATGGAATATGATATTTAAAATATTTTAACAACTTATACTTTTCTCAACAGTAAGACTTGTCTGCTTCTGGAAGTACCAATTACTTCAAAAAGGTTGTTGGACATCAAAGAGACTCATTATGGAATTGCCTTCAACCTAACAAGGCTAGCCATATAGGCAAGAAATTTCCCTTGCCTGGGCTGCTTGATGGTATGCTGTATGAACTGGACATGCAGGTCTCACAGAAAAGTGACTGCTGAACTCTCCAAAAGATGAAATATTTCTTCAGGATTCATGCTTCACAAAAGAAACTGCCAGACATTCTGTAGGATGCAGAAGAAAGTGACTGACAAACTGCCAATATAGGCAGGACAGTCTTTCAAATTTCTTGCCTCACTAAAAGTCTGCCAAGTATTATGGGCCTATAGACTGAAGATGGATGCCCCAACATTACAAAAGAACAATTTTGGGTGACTGTTCAGGCAGCGAGATATCTCTGTCTTTTCTAGAATTTTGTAAGTCACTTACAATTCATTTCTTATTTACTTAGGTAATATTATGTCCTTCTGGGGTCTTTGATGGAGATGAATACTAGAGAGTTATAATTTTCCATAGTTATGACAAAAGATAAACTAGATATAAAACTTTTGACTCATAAAGATAGGATAGATGATAGAGTATTTTCCTTAATTTGCCAAATATAAATGGAATAATATTATAACTATAATTCTTGTTTGATAACTGTTTTGTATATGCAATTTTACTATGCTAAAATTGAAACCTTCCTTTTTAATTAGACAGAAAATGGGAGATGATGTGGGATGTCCTTCTGTATGTGTGTTGCTTTTATTTGTTGATGAATAAAGCTGTTTCAGCCAATGACTTAGCAGAGTAAATCCAGGCAGAAAATATGAACAGAGATACATACAGAGAAAGACTAGGAAGAGTCAAGCAGAAGCCAGCTAGCCACCGAGTAAACAAGAAATATAAAAAATGAGGTAATGTCATGGCCACATGACAATACATAGACTACTAAAAATGGGTTAATTTAAGATGCAAGAGTGGGTAGAAATGCACCTGAGCCATTGGCTAAACAATGTTGTAATTAATATCATTTCTGTGTGATTATTTGGGTCTGGGCAGCTGGGAAATAAAAGTGCAGTCTCTGTTTACAGAGGAGGAAAAGAACGAGGACAAGGAGGAGGAGGAGAAAGAAGAGGAGAAAGAAGAAAGATAGCACTTGCTCTTCATCCCATGAGTTAAAAGAAGAAGAATATTTTAGAATAAAGATGAGGGATGGAATAGTCCAGAGGAATGCACTAGCAAAAAGGAGGTAGCTTGAGTCTCAGGCAAATCTGATGGATGCCAGCCTTGAAGACATACTCTATTGTTGAGGCAGCCCCACTTTCTGAGTCCTGCCATACTCTAGAAGGCCTGGGGCACCATAGGTTGAGTATCAATACTGTACAGATACTGTTTCTGGAAGACCGTGTCATCATCATCTTAAGGTCATTTAGCATTTCTTCCTCTACTTCAATCCATATCCCCATTTTTCTCCAACCCATAGGTAGAACACAGATGCTAGATAGAACATAGATGCTCTGCTACCATCTCTTTTAAACACCTTTCATTTGGGCCTTCCTAGGAGATACTAGGGATGAGAAAGCAGAAGAAAAGCCCAAATTTAGCAGGGCAAAAACAGCAGAGGCTATTGACAATATTTCAGTTCCTTGGGGAGCTGTCAGGTTGGAAATGGCCAAGCAGATACAGGAAACTGGCATTTCCTTCCCATACTTCCTCATCTGTGCAGCCTGGAAAAGGCCCCTCAAAGCTAAGATAAACAGCAGCTAGAGAGCCCTGATCACGCGGAATATATAGGAGGAATTCTAGCCCTCAGCCCTCCCTCATGTTGAGCAGCAGGTCAGGTGAATTACTTCAAATACATGCAAGGCCCTTAGTTTCCATGGTAACTGTTCTAAGAACCGTAACAATGTCAATCACAGAGACGGTAAAATCATAACTTGAACCCATCTTGCTGACAAAGATATCTTGGGAAGTAGCCACTGCGCGGTGTCAGACTTCTTGTCTCTCATTCTGAGAAGAATGTTTTGTTTCTATCCAATCAGTTATGGGGATAAGGCGAAAGGGAGGTTAGCCACTTGTCCCTTCTGCTTCGCTGGGCTTCCCTCTGTATTATTTTGCTGATATGCTTGTAACTCATTTTCCCTGCTTGAAATTACAGATGGAACAATTCATTTTTCCACATCTCTTTTCTTCATAGGTGTAAGCACTTGAAGACAAAATATTGATTTTCCCACACACACTATAAAAAAAAAGAAACTATGGAAGGATTTGTTCATTTTCATTACAGTGTGCCTGTTGTTTTAATTTCATTGTGCCTGTTTTGGCAAAGAAGCCTCACAATATGTGAAGATAAAACTCTAAACCAAGGACCCTGAAATAAGATCCAGCATCTTTTCTCCTTGGTGACTGATGAGGCGAACCCCTTAGAGGACAGAGTCTAGAATATATAAAAAAAAGCCTAAAGAATAACCCTTTTCAGTTCATGAGCAGTCTGTATTCTGGGTTCGGAAGAGGTATCCCACTGAGCTATACAATAAGATAACATACTTAGAATATCTAGAACCTACGGGTAATCTCATCAAAAATTAAAAGCAGAGGTTATTCGAGCACATTATCTTTTTATCTGTTGCCTATTTATTTGCTTAGTTTTATTTTGTATGTAAATTCTAGGGGGCTCTTGTCTGGCATGATGTTTTTAACTTTCCTTTATTCTCTAAAGAATCCCGGAGGGGGGAAAAAATCATTTCTGTGACTTTATTAGAGCCTTCAGTTTGGATACTGAATTGTTGCAAAACCAATATTTTTTACATTTTTCTTCTTAATAGCATTCTTTGACCCAGAGAGAACTAAAAAAATAAGCTATTTGATGTCTAAAATTGCAGAGATAAACTGACATTGTGTTCTGAAGGTGTCTTTTCAAGAGAAAAATGGAATTTTTAAAAAAATGTAATCAAGTTATACAGAGCCTCTCACCCTCAGGTCATCGGTTCAGATTTGTCTGAGGTTGGGAAGTTACACAAAGTTGTGGTGGCAGCTGGGCTCTCAGTGCCCTCTGAGAAATGAGTTGGAGGTCCCCGGGAGGTCACTGTACTGTTGCCACTGCCCATAATTGACATCTATGACTTCTCCAGGGAATCACAATTCCAAAAGAAGGCCACAGATTCCAGCCTAAGCACCCTTATGTTTGCAAACGTGTGTTCTTAAACATGAACTCTGAGGAGAAGGAAAGATGTCAACTTCTACTTATGCGAGACAGTGTCTGGAGGTGTCCTAAGTTGATTCATGAAGATGAGAGGATGAAAACCTTATGGAGATAAAGACAAGTAGTGGGGACGAAAAAGCAAGAGAAAGTAAATAAATGAAAACATAAAGCAGGCAAGGAAGGAAGGAAAGAGATAGGCTGAGAAAGTAAATGAAAAAAAATGGAAATATAAGAAAAGAAAAAAGAGGTGGGAAAAGAGCGAGGAAACAAGGAAGAGGGAAGTGCGCGCGCACGTGTGTGTGTGTGTGTGTGTGTGTGTGTGTGTGTGTGTGTGTGTGTGATTATTCCCATCACAATGGTCTTTCTTATACAGGAACCTCATGTTTCACAGTTGCCAAATATAGCCAGAATTTCAGTTACTGATTCTTCTCTACAGAAGGGACGTTAATGAGGAAAATAATGTATTTCATGTTTCAGGAAAGGCATTCCAGAGGGGTCTCGTTCAATTATATATTAATAGCCTCAAGAAAAAAATCTCACACTAATATAGGGAAAGAAAGAAAGAAAGCTGGACATGTAATCCCTTCAACAAGAAGGACCTGGGTTGACCACACTCACAGCAAGAAAACAGCTCTTGAATACTTGGTGTGTGTGAAATTCATACTTTTGTAAATGGATATGACTGAATTACTTGGGGCAGGGGAGACTTATTATCTATTTTAAGAACTTAAAGACAAGCAGATATACTTAAGGTACAAATATAAATGAATTATGGAAAACTAAGCAGCAAACAAAATTTTATATAAGGATACAATGACTAACACTCTGAAGGCAATGGAGATACGCTGTGCTGTGTGACACACCTGTCATTCCACCCATCCGGGATCTGTAATGCCAGCAATGCTGCCTACGTGAACTGTGTGGAATGAGATAGGCTTAGATGACAGTCTTGGAACTAACTTCTCCTGTTACTCGATTACACAGTTGACTCACGATAGTAGAAATAACTGGCTTGCTGACATGCTAGTTAGTGCCTGTGGGCATACTTCTAACAGAAAGCAGGATGGCTGTGCCTAAAAGGCCACCATATTTTGATGTGTCTCTTCCTTCCTGTTTTCCCTTGGATGTGTCTGTGTTTAGGCAGATGATGCTCTTGGTAAACCTTTAGTCTGCAGAGAGGATAGGAAATCCAACCTGAGACCTCTGCAGAGCAGAGATGAAGCCAGAAGCTCCCCAGACTTTCCTCTCACTGGCAACAAAGTTAAGTCGATTAAGTTTCTCATTCTGGACACTTTCAGCTGTTTTTCCATTCTTACTGGAACCTATGAAACCCTTCTCCACTCTCCAATCTAGCTAGTGTCAGAGAACCTGGCATTTGGGAAGCATGGGGGATATTTACTTGACATTTCCCTGACATCACTAATAAAAATGATGTTTGGATCCCTTTTCTGTTTTGTATTTCACTTCCTAGGACACAGGAAATAACCGGAACCGCAGTAATTCAACCAGGGTAATGAAAATTGCCATTTATTGAATAATTACTATGGTCCAGTTTAGAACTGGGTACTTTATAAGCGAGGTTTTGTTCAAATAACTCTCTGAGGTGCTTGCAGGTTTGCCCTTTGTGTCTTTGAAGACACAGAAGGTTAAATAGCACCTCCAAGATCACACAGCTATCAGAATTCTACACTGGAATTCAAAATTCAAGTTTGTGGCTCTAAAATTTTTCAGAGAATAATAATGATCTCTTAAACATTCTTATTTGTCTCAAAAACTTAGGGGAAGATACCTAATCAGATGGAGGTTTCCACAGGAATGTGTTACCACTTCTCACAAACAGTATCCCCGTGATACACTGGTACAAAAAGAATCTAACACCCAGGGACAATAGAATGGGGGAACGTGATAGCAGTAAGACTCTGGAACCTAGAAAGCAAATAGAAAGGTTGTGAATAATTTACCAGATCCCTGAATCTGGACTCTAAGTAGCCCAGAAATAGGTCTATGCATGGGAATAAATCAAGTGGGAACAGGAAATTACTGTTCCCTGTACTTTCAGAAACTAAACACAGATGATGCTACAGCAGGAGATTTTACTGAAAGACTGGGTGAGAAGCTATAGTTGGGTATCTTCCTCTTATCCCAGAAGACTAGATATAAAGAAGCTGAATTGGAGCTCTTTGCTGTCTTAGCATTGATGAACAGAGCTGATGGGTGAGACTTCATCCTGAAAAAGGAAGTTGGATGAGATGCCTCAAATCAGCGAACCAAAGTACAACCATGGCATGCTTTGGAAGTAAAGTTGAGGATAATCAATCTCCAGAGAGTATAAAAGAAGAGAGAGAGAGCGCGCTGTGGGACAATGGTCTTATACCCTGTAAAGGTTTGTCGGTTTTAGTAGTTTAATAAAATGCTGATTGACCAGTAGCCAGGCAGGAAGTACAAGCAGGGCAAGCAGAGCAGAATTCTGGGAAGAGGAAAGGCTCAGTCTACAGTCATCACCCAGACACAGAGGAAGCAAGATGAGAACATCGCACTGATAAAATGCGCCAAGCCATGTGGCTAACATAGACAAGATTTATGGGTTAATATAGGGTGTAAGAGTTAATAAGAAGCTTGAGCTAATAGGCCAACCAGTTTATAATTAATGTAGACCTCTGTGTGTTTGGGACTGAACAGCTGTGGGACCCGGTGGGACAGAAACCTCTGTCAATGAGAGAGAGAAAGAAGGAGAAAGAGAGACAGAGATGGAGACAGAGAGAGACAGAGACATAGAGACAGAGAGAGACAGAGGGGGAGGCTTGAAGGCTGGGAAAAGGGGAGAGGAGAACACCATCTCCCTCCATGGTGATCCAGACTTTTTCAAACATGTACCCTCAAAGCTCTTCTGATGCTACTACCTCTAGTTTTAAAGCTACTTCTGTATTTCAGGCACTGTTTATGCATCTCATTGACAGAACCAAACTCTGTCTCCCTGCGTGTAGACTATCACAGCAAAACCTCAGCATGGATGAAAACAAAGTTCCTGAAGTCCGAGGTCTCAGATTAAAACAAAACAGGGTGGGCTGCTGCTGGGGCACTCTGTTTGCCTGCTTCTTAGAGATGAGCTAACGATAGTGGAAAGAAACCTAACCAAACCAAATCTCATTATTAACTCCAAATAAGGGGAGGGAGCAACCTCTAACTCCTTTGAGTTCCCACAAGGAAGATATAGCCACAACATAGTACATGGAAATAGTACCTATTCACTTGCAATTGTGTAAACACTGAATCTGTTTTCAGATCTCAGGGGTCAATGGTTGGGGGGGAAATAATCAAACTCCCTAATTCCTGGGTCACCAACACTGGTCCTAGCACAGCCCTTCCTATTTCTTTGTCTATTCCCCTTCATTTCTTTTCCTCTATATGTGAACTACCTTTTATATTTGAAGTGCACAGTTTCATTTATATGAGTTCTTTTTCAAATAAATATAATATTATTCACACGAATCTGAAACTTGCACATGCATTATTTTGCTCCGTATCTCATTTTTTTCTTTCACTCAGCAGTATTTTTTTAGATCCATCCACTATGGGCGTCGGTTCATTTTGCACTTCTATAACAGAATACAATAACAGACTTGGTCATTTAAAATGCACCGAAATTTATTTCTGATGATTCTAGAGGTAGAGAAGTCTGAGGTGGAGAGCCAAGTATCCATCAAGTGGTTTTATGGCTACTTCATTCTATGATAGAAGGCAGAGGGTGAAGAAGAGCAAGAGGATGGATGGGAAGGCAAGGAGCTACTGAACTCGTCCTCTGTAAGCATGAGTACCACACTGCTGACCCCAGAACCCATGCCAATCCTAGTGAATGGCAGCTCACCTGCAATCCCAGCACTCAACAGGCAGGGATCCCTGCAGCAAACTTGCTGGCCAGACTAGCAGAACCTGTTAGGCCTGGGTTCATTTGAGAGCCCTCACTTCAATAAATAAGGCACAGAGTGGTGGCAGAGAGGCCCAGTGTCATTCTTGGGCCTCTGTAGGCAAATGCACATTTGTGTACACACACACACACGAGAGAGAGAGAGAGAGAGAGAGAGAGAGACAGAGAGACAGAGAGACAGAGAGACAGAGAGACAGAGAGACAGAGAGACAGAGAGACAGAGAGAGACAGAGAGAGAGAGAGACAGAGAGAGAGAGAGAGAGAGACAGAGAGAGAGAGAGAATAGAAAGGAAATGAAAAGGAAACATTAATACATGTACGTGTGTTAGATAGAGAAAACACAAATATAAGAGATTGCCAGGAAAATCATGGACAGAAATAAAAGAAGGAATCAAAAACAAGAGAGAGCCAGAAACTTAAAAGATTGCCTTTCTCCATTCTATAGCTTGTAAAATGACTTGACTTTTTTGACTATGTGTTCTCGTGATGTTTATAAAGATACGTCTTTAAAACTGTCTTCCCAGATGTAAAGACGCTGCAGCAGCTTCAATCTCTGTGCGTTGACTGCTTTCAGTGCATCAAAGGAGGCATTCTCCTTCCAGTAAGAAACTGTTGGTGCAGAGAGCTAACATACAGCGTGCGTCTTTTCCTTATCCATTAGTGAACAAGTCTTGGACTTGTGCCTAAATTCCAGTTTTTAATGGTATCCAAAAGAATCTACATTTCAGGGGTTTGGAGGGTGAGCTGTCAGGCAGGATGGAAGAGGCACAAGGCACGTAGAAGCAAGCCTGTGCCTGAAGGCCCTTGCTTACGGACGTGCGTGGCCCGAGGCAGGCGAACTTCCATCTCAGAACCTCAGTTTCTGCATCTTTGCAGTTAGACGATCAGTCAGTACTTCGTGAGAAGTCTGGGTTTTAATGAGAAAGCCCTCCTATCATGCCTGGCTCATGGCAAGCACTTGGTAAACGACAGCCGCAAGCTTGTGAGAGCCACATTGTGAAGCTTCTTCCAGCTTCATCTTGGCCCACCAGTCTGAAATACTCCCTTCTGTTTCCATACCCTTTACTCTTAGGTCAGACCATTAGTGAGTTTTGTTTGTTTGTGAGGTTAGACAAGGTCTTTAGGTAGTCCCACCTGGTCTACAGGTCACTATATAGACCATGTATATAGACCATGTTAGCCTCAAACTTGAGATTTGATCCTCTGACCACTGCTCCAATATTTCCACTCCTTACATAATTACGCTGAAGAACAAAGCCTCAGCCTGGAAGTCCTAGATCCATAACCTACTAGTCCAACTGCAAGCCTTGAGCAGCAATTCATGCGCATCTCCTAAGCCTCCATATTTGCAATGATAGATTTTATATTTGTTTCTGTTTATCATATGTACAGATATGTAATGTGGAACAATGGTCTGTATTCTGTCAATTATATTCTAAATAAATGCTGATCGGCCAGTAGCCAGGCAGGAAATATAGGTGAGACAACCAGACAGGAAGTAGTGGCAGGCCAATGAGAACAGGAGAATTCTGGGAAGAAGGAAGTCCTTGTGTGCAGTTGTGACCCAGCCACAAAAGAAGCAAGATGTGACTGCCTCGCTGCTGAATAAGGTACCGAGCCACGTGGCTAGCATAGACAAGAATATGGGCTAATATAAGTTATAAGAGTTAATAAGAAGCCTGAGCTAATGGGCCAATCAGTTTATAACTAAAATAAAAAAAAGAAAGAAAAAGAAAAACAAAAAACATAAAAGTGTCCAGGACGATGGTGAAGAGTGAGTAGATGTTCAAAAGCTGGTGGTTCCCAATGCAAACTGTCCACTAAGCCAAATGCCCCATATTCGTTCACTAGCCCATGGGAACATTTTTTGAATATTTAAGTTTCCTCTGCCCTCTGAAAGGATGCCTGAAAGATGTAAATGTTCTAGATATAAAGGATTACACAGACATTTTCAACCCTTTTGCTTCATACTGTGTCAATTAATTGGATTTACACGGTGATCTGAGGTGTCAAACTGTCCAGGTTACTTTAATTGAATTAATTTCCAATGAGCTTTGCAATACTTGGCAATGTCTTACACATTTGTCTAATATGATCAAACCAGCATTTAAGAAATTGCTAGTGAAACTCAAAATATTTTTGTTAGTCTTGTTCACCTTTCAAAAACAACCCAAATCCTAAAACTTCAAACATATTAAAGATCTAAAGCTGCTGTCCCCAAAGGATCCCGACCCCAAAGGATGCTTCCAAAGGATGATCTTCCCAAGGGGCTTTAAACGGCTATTTTACAAAAATCTTCCAGGCACACAAATTGTCAGGAACACGGCAAATGCCTAAGTCTAGAAAACTCGGCTGGAGCAATATCCCAACTCCCAGCTGCCTGCTTGACACCCGTTTTCAAAGTGAACAGGAGATCCATTTAAATCACCACGCTCCTTCCTGAGCCATCTCTTTCCCTTTCATCCTCCCTACTGCTCTGGTGTCCTGTCGGGGAGAAGATGTAGGGCTCTCTAAATAGTTGAGTTCAGCAATCTTCTAAAATGCTGATGCAGCTCCCATGGCTAAGGGAATGCAATATTTCTGTGACAACCTTCCATAATCCCAGGGGCGGCTCTCTTAGGTCAGCAGAGGTGAGCACGGTCCCCTGTCAACTGGAAGAGATTACTCCAAGTTTCATTTGTAGCTAGGAAGAATCCCCCCCCCCCCCGCTTTTCTTTTTTACTTGAATAAATCTACAACTAGCAGCAAATTCTTAAAGACCTCACAGTATTTCTCTCCGTTCTCCTCTCTGGTGTCATCTCCCACACGCATGGCTGATGACTACAAACACATTGTGGTCAGCCGTTCAAGCACACACAAAATTGTGTTAATGCTGCGGTCCATGGAACTGAATTCAATCTTAGGTAGCTATTATAAACCACAAAGATGTAGACAGACCTTTTTATTTGTAAAGCACCTGGACATACATATCTGTTCTTTCCAAAAAACAGTACAGCGAATGCCACCCTCTTGATACAAACGGGAAATAACTGGATGTGGTCCCCCTTGCTGACACTATTCCCCAGAGGCTGCATCTAGACAGGAGGCAACACTTTGATGAGCTCTGAATACTACAGCAGAAATAGGTCATCCGCTGTCGGTCAGGATGCCCTTAGGTCCCAGTCACGCCTGTGTCGTCTTTCTCAGACAATGCAAGAGATGGCCACTTAGAGGGATGATGGGAACAAATCAACAGTCAGAATTCCAAAAGCTCGATCTGTGTAGGGCTCCTGTGGGAAGACAAGGATGTACTTCCGTTATAAAAAGAAGGCACCCTTGCTGTGGGCCAGAACTCTGCTTGTTTTCCATGCATTGCATCCTTTAGGACTCCACGCAAGTCAGTGCAGCCATGGTTGTCCTTGTTCCCACTTATCAAATGAGGAAATGGGTGATTAAGCCACTTATCCAGGTGGCCTCACAGCCTTCAGGTCACTCCCTCTGCTCTCCACTTCCCACCACTATCCAATCTGCTTCATGGTTTGTTTGGGCTTTTCTTAACACGCCCCCTCCACAAAGCAAAAGAGCCATGGCAACACTTGAAACTCCAGACCCCATACTCTAGTAAATTTATCAACATGAGCTTAGGCTTGGAGAGCAGGACTATTCTCAGACCGAACTGGAAGCATCCATCACATGGCTCGATAGGAAAAGAATTCACTTCAGCACTTCTACTTCATCCTCAGGAATCTTTGTTCTCCACTCCTGGGGGTCCCTATCCACCCAGTTGAGGTTGTTTGAGCACCCCGAAGAAACTACGGTGTGCTGGAGATTTAAAGATGGACAGAACCATCTCTGCCACTGGGGAGGCAGCTCTGAGGCTTTTGTCAGGCAGAAGACAACCTGACTGTTGCTTTCCACCATTATCAACTATGGTAAGAGTGGGGGCCTATGGCTGGCCAGACGAAAGTGAAAACGAAGTACTCACAAAGAATGGTGGGCTGTGAGTCATCAAAGCGACAGTGCTGAACTGGGCTTTAGAGACAGTGTAGGAGCTGACCATAGTATCAAGGAGAGAAGAATGGTCCTGGCAGAGGATGGCCATGGAATGGCGGGAACATAATGAGCACTGGGCAGAAAGAAAGCACATGCTGTATACTAAGAGCACAGATCCTCAATTCGCTGTAACACAATGAGAGTTACAGTGCGGCTTGTCTGTGAGTCAAGCTGGGATCTTACAGTTGCCGACTCTCCAAAGGCGAAGCCAGCAAACTTCAGTCTTTGGACTCCAAATTCCATCTCTCCCCAATGCTTTAAAAATTGAGCCTGCCATAGGGAGGCTGGCAAAGCTCAGGAAAGGATTCAGGAGACAAGATTTCAATTTAATTCTGAGACCTTTTGTTTGGTGCTCTGCAAACAAGAACAGTTGCACACTCCAGGCGGCTCCACTGGGCCAGCCACTTGCTTCTCTCTAAGGTGCCTTTCTTGAGGCGGGCATGCAAACGAAGTCTGAAGTCAGAACTCAGGCTATCCTCCCTTTGCTCATTCGCCCTTTTAATCTGCTAGGGCTGATGTTGCTCTGTCAAGGTTTGGTTATATCTGTTCTCAGTTATTGACTTACATCTTTCCTACTGCACAAAGACTTTTGTAGCCATTCATATAACAGACTGAAATGATAGCATACATGTTTTTTAATTCATCAGGACCACTTTTCTCATTAAAATCAGAGACAAGCTAAGGTAGGCTCTCTATGGAAGCTCTGTTTGAGTTGTAAATTTTGCCATGTTTCCCAACAGCCAAGGCGAGATCAGCAAACTCATCAGTAATAGTTCTTTCTACCCACAAGAACTCTCAGGAGGTTCTCAGAAGATACGGCTATTTTCCTAGCATACTTAACTCTAAATGTTTCTTATGAAGTGCCCTACATGGGGACTCTGGGAAATGCAGGGATTAATATTAACAACGAGGTTCTTGTATATGCTTCATGTCCAGTGAAGGACTGCATCCAGCAGCCTTCTCTTTTACCTCCTTTACCAAGCTACACTGCGACTTGAATGTTTAGCATTTTCTGGTCCATCTGCTTCTCATTCCCATAGGTTCTCTTGATCAGGGCATAAGCAGTTCCTCTCTCTCTCTCTCTCTCTCTCTCTCTCTCTCTCTCTCTCTCTCTCTCTTTCCCTCCCTCCCTTCCTCCCTCTTTCTTCCTTCTCTCTGCACTTCCCTAATTCTTTCCCTGTATCCCTGTGTCTCTCTATCTTCCTCTCTTTAAGTTCTTCTGTGACCCACAGGGTATTTCACAACGGATGCCTCCTTTGCTTCCACTTGTCGGCGACATATTTTTCAAATTAGCACTTGGTAGCTTTGGGGGAAACCCAGACACTGTTGGAAAGTAAGTGAGAGGCCAACCGAAAAAAAAGAAAAAGAAAAAGAAGAAACAGGAAAAAAAAAGTCTGTTTCTTTTTCAACTCGTTATAAATTTGCAACATAAGCAAAGACAAATAAACAGGCAGATTCTGCAACCGATATAAAAGCCCTTTAGTTGGACAAGGCACCAAAGCCTAGTCTGCCCCCAGATCCTGTGCTATTTACAGACTAGAAGCAAATTCTCATTCAGAATAACAGGGCATATCAGCTTTTATCCCCTCCTCTTTCTCTCCCCTCCCTCTTTTCTTTCTCCTCCCTCCCTCTCCCAATTGCTCCCTCTCACCTTCTCCTCTTTCTGTTTTTCTCTTCCTCCTCTTCCTCCTTGCTGTCTTCACTACCATTTTTGCCTGAGGAAAAACAAGAGGCAGACAAAGCACAGGTGGATAGCATACTCAGCATAGCAGACCCAGAATTCCTGTCTCCTGTGCAGGAAGCCACACCTGCCTCTGATCTCTGAGGAATGCCTGCTTCTGATGCTACACTTTTAGCTCCTTGAGTTGTTTCCCTGCTCCTGGTAGGAAAGGATCTCCAGAAATCCGGCTGATCATCATTAGCAAATGAGACAAGATATACTCTTGTGAGGGCCTCTGCTATAACTCTGTTCCTCCCCTTGTGAGGGCTGCCCCCACCCTGACTTGACTAAGTACTGAAGGACCCCATGTGAACTCTGGCCTTGCCAATTGCTGACAATGTTCTAGGGTATGTCCTCTTGACCTTCCAAACCCTTGCTGTCCCCTATAGGTAGCACGGATTATATCCTTGTAGCTATAAAACTAGGAGCCAAAACTGGAACTCTTCTGTCACCCCAGAGCACTATGCAAATTAATTTCAGTTGCTGTGCAATACGGAAGTAGCCACCTTGCAAACTCTTCAGTTGACAATGGACGGTCTGAGTCCCCAGCTCAGGCACTACATCACTCCCTGACATTGACGCACTAGCTGGATTTCTCTAAGCCTCAATTTCCTCTAGTGACTGCATTGACATAGGAAGTCACCTCAGAGCACAGGACTGTTGGAGTCAAATGAGACGAAGCCTCAGGAAGGACTTTGCCATCTGTAAGATTATAGGCAAACACTAGCTGTAGTTTTCTTACGCAAGATCCAAAAGGCCCGTGCTGTCACCAGCCTTGGGCCGTCACCCTTGGAAGGCTCTCGGCTGAGTTTATCATATTTTCCTACAAGCTGTCGTCTCCTGCAGACAATTATCTAATTCTTTTCTCAATAACCAAGTTCCCTGAGTGGAGCCCGGCAATCTTCAGGGGAAATTAATCTCTTCCTGTCTTTGGGGGACTTCTTCTAGTCAGGGCAAAGAATAAATGACTAACGTGGCTGGAGGAGGGCAGAGTACAGTGGAAATGATACCAGTCATGAAGGGTGAAGATCCATCTCAGATGCCAGAGTTGGCTGCGTGATCCTTGGGATCTTGGCTCCTCCTAACCTTTGGCTTTTCTCCTGTGAAAGGGGTGCATTAATAATACTATTTTCACCCAAACTCTTGAAGGAAGATTGAAGAAGATAAAACCTGTTCACAATGACACAGAGAGAGAAACACACACACCTTATTATCATTATTACCTGGCAAGACATCTTAATGCTCCAGATAGATATCTTATTGAATATGACCATGGGCCAGATACTATATATGATACCATATGCTACTGTGTCTAGTTTTTACAGGAGTAGACCAGATTTCACCCTGTGAATTTGCCACCTCCATCGCTTCCCTTTTACTGACAATGGAATGCTGAGAAGGGAAGGGAAGTAAGTTATAAGAAAGTACTGGTCCCAGTATTGCCAGATTCCTTAATTCCAAGTTTATAGTCTTTCCACTACTGTCTGATACAGATTCCTCTAACTTCTCAAGGCTCAACTATGGGGGGAACAGACTTCCAAATGCTTTCTTCTCACAGCAGACACTTGGTACATATTTTCTTACTTGGCTTCCACCAGGCAGACTCTCAATACAAAGACTTGATTGTTAGTAGTTTGACTGAGACTCCAGGGACTCTGCAGAAGGCCAGAAGACAGTCAGTGGGGTTTTCTTGCAAGCATAAAAGCTTGTTGGGCACAGGTTTTAGAATTATCCCTTTCCTCTGAGTGAAGAGCTAGTATTTACATACAAGTCCATGAAGCATAGTAAACACCCATAAGCATACATACCTTCATAAACATGCACACCTTCATAAACATACACACCTCCATATAATCTGTGAGGTGGGGAAGGTCTTCCAAGCAAGAAACACAGATGCTAGAAAGCCACAACATCACAATATATAAGTGAACGAAGACCACATGAACAAGCAAACGTAAGAATGATGAGGGAAGGGTAGAAGAACAAAGAGAGAGGAAATAAAGGTAAAGAAAGTTACTTAAGTACTGCCTTAAGGATTTGATAGGCTCAAGTTCTTCTTATGCTATGATATCATAATAAGAGGTCTAAGGCAGACCAGGTTATTCTTCCAACCTTTCATTCTCTATACACTAATAGGATTATAAAGCCACACCTTCTACCATGTAATTTCTAGTGCCTCCCCACTTTGACTGTGGTGTGCTTCCTTGTCCTTTGGCCATGTGACTTGCTTTATTTAAGTGGATAGTAATAGGTGTGTGTGTGTGTGTGTGTGTGTGTGTGTGTGTGTGTGTGCAAAGGCTCCAAAAGATTTGCTTATTAGGGCTTGAATTGCTGCACCTTATGCAAGAGTTCTCCTGATGATTTCCAAAAACAGATGTGCTACTCCCACAAGGCCAGTCTAGACAAGCTAACCCCAGGCAGTTCCAAACTCATGGGTCAACCCAGATCAGTCAGCCAGCTCAACTTAGGCTACAACAACTGAGCTAACCACATACTCATATTTATAATGTCATCGGAGTAACTGTTTGGCAATTTAGAATGAACAGAGGTTCTCTTGTTGGAGAACTGAAGAGACAGCAATCTCATTCGAAGGGACAAGTGTATGATACAATAATACCCAACGGTTGAAGTAAAGCAAAGATATATAGAGAAACAATGGGTGGCCTTGGGCAGAGAATGACCATAAGGGACAGGCTCTGAGACTTGTATGTTGTCCTTCTAACACAGTGAAGATTGAGAAATTTTAAATGAGGATGAGGCACTCTTCACTTTCAAGGTTCTGTGGAGAAATATCCATGTATAAAAGCCATAGGACTAGGAATCCCCTGGAATCTGTTTCCTGATCTTAAAAATCCCTGCAGGGTTAGATAAAGAGACCTAGCAGACACCAGCGAATCAAGAGCCAGAAATCATAAATGAGAAGGCCTAGTTAATGTTACATTGATAGGAAATACCAGTTTTAGATAGTTAGTATCATACTCACCAAATCTCACTAAACTTTCTTTAAAGATGATTAAAAGCTGGGTGATAGAATTGGAACTGTGAGAAACCAAAACACACGTGAAGAGAATAAAGCATATTCTTAAGAACTCAAAAGAAGGCTGAAAAGATAGCTCAGTGGGTAAGAGCACTGGCTGAAAAGATAGCTCAGTGGTAAGAGCACTGGCTGAAAAGATAGCTCAGTGGTAAGAGCACTGGCTGAAAAGATAGCTCAGTGGTAAGAGCACTGGCTGAAAAGATAGCTCAGTGGTAAGAGCACTGGCTGAAAAGATAGCTCAGTGGGTAAGAGCACTGGCTGAAAAGATAGCTCAGTGGGTAAGAGCACTGGCTGAAAAGATAGCTCAGTGGGTAAGAGCACTGGCTGAAAAGATAGCTCAGTGGGTAAGAGCACTGGCTGAAAAGATAGCTCAGTGGGTAAGAGCACTGGCTGAAAAGATAGCTCAGTGGGTAAGAGCACTGGCTGAAAAGATAGCTCAGTGGTAAGAGCACTGGCTGAAAAGATAGCTCAGTGGTAAGAGCACTGGCTGCCTTTGCAGTGGACCCAGGTTCAATTCTCAACACCTATGCAGTCGCTTGAAGGCTTTGCAACTCTAGTCTCACGCATTTGATGCCCTCTTCTGGCCTCTGAGGGTACCAAGAATGAATGCATTACACACATGTTCATGTAAGCAAACACTTGCACACCAAAAGTTAAATTTAAAAAAATCTTCTTTTTAGAAAAAGAGTTCAATGCTCCTGATGGCACTAGGACCGATGAAGAGGTGCTGGCAAGAGGGAGGAGTTAGGTAGGGGTTCTGTTTGTTTGTTTGTTTGTTTGTTTGTTTTGTTTGTTTTTAATTAATTTGGGGGGCAGGCTGCAGGGGTATGGGGCAGATATAGAGGGAGCGAAAGGTGAGCAGTATTAAGGTACACAATGTGAATTTTCCAGAGAGTCAATAAAGAATTATGTAAAAAAAAAAAGCTCAAAGGAAAATTGCAAAGTTTTTAAGTAAACAATAAAAAAGATGAACATATTTATGCAGCTTAAGAATAATAGATGAAATAACATAAAACTCTTTGCTAGATGGAGGCGACACACTCTTTTAATCTCAGCACTCAGGAAGCAGAGGCACGTGAATCTCTGAGTCTGAGGTCAGCCCGATCCAAAGATCTTGGTTCGGGACTGTCAATGCTAAAATAAAAACTAATAGATGATTCCAGAAATCATGTTTAGTGTTGCTGCTTTTGTTCTCAGTTTGCCTTGGTTGGGTTGGGTTGGGTTGGATTTGGTTTGGTTGGGTTGGGTTGAATTTGGTTTGGTTGGGTTGGGTTGGGTTGGCTTGGGTTAGATTGGGTTTGGTTTGGACTGGTTTGTTTGGGCTTGGTTTGGTTTTCTTGGGTTGGATTAAGCTGGGTTGGGTTTGTTTGGGTTTGTTTGGGTTTGGGGTTTGTTTCAGGAGTCAAACTAAGGTTGCTTTATAAACCAGTCAAGTTCTCTCCCACTGTGCCACATCTTTGAGGTTCCATAAATATTGAAGAAAGAAAGATAGAGATGTTACTGAAGAAAACTTATAAAAGAAAAAGAGAATGTTTTCCTTTTTCAGAATATTTTATCTAAGGAAAATGTTTAAATCCAACTGAGATATTCATAATCTTTGTGAATTATATATTAGAGGAAAATAATTCCAAAAATATCCAGGAGATAAAAGAAGTTTGAAAAACACAAAATTTAGACTAGCCTCAGAGTTTCTCTGTAACAGCAAGTATCTGAAGAATTTAAGGCAATATCTATATAAGTTTGAGAAGAAAACATTGTGCAATAAAATAGAGTCTAAACTAGGTATGATGGCATTAACCTTTAGCCCCAACACGACCAGAGGCAGATTTCTGCAAATTCAAGGCCAGTCTGGTCTATATTGTGAGTTCTGCGACAGTCAGGGCTATGTAGAGAGTCCCTGTCTCAAAAAAAAATGATAATAATCTAGAGTCTAGGAAAAAAATTCTCATTTGTGAGTTTTATCCTGTCTTAGACTCAAATATTAAAAGTGGCCGGGCGGTGGTGGCGCATGCCTTTAATCCCAGCACTTGGGAGGCAGAGGCGGGCAGATCTCTGTGAGTTCGAGACCAGCCTGGTCTACAAGAGCTAGTTCCAGGACAGGCTCCAAAACCACAGAGAAACCCTGTCTCGAAAAACCAAAAAAATAATAAATAAATAAATAAATAAATAAATAAATAAATAAATAAAGTGGCTCCTAATTCTAATTGATTAGCTTTCTACATATATATATATCAGAGTATCTAACATATCTTTTATGTTCTGATCCTAATTCTTTGATGGAAAACTATTATTGTTCTAGTCATGCATAAACCTCAGGAGTCAGATATTAGGGTATAAACATGACAGAGCCATGGAGCAACAGAGGAACGATCAGCTGCCCTCCTCTTCTCCTGCAGCAACAGTGCAAACAGATCTTCCACAAGAGCAAACTCTCAGAGCTGGATGACTTTTCCAGTTATGGGGAAAATGTCAACAATGATGGACTCTTGATGATATACATACAGCGGTTTACTATAAAAATCTTCCTGCTTTACTGTATGCTTCAACTCTCCCTAAAAATATAACTCTTCCTAAAAAGGAAATCTTTTATGTCTTCCTCATTTTCTATTGGGAAATAATCCAATTCTCTGTCTGGTACACAAATATCTTCAGCCTAATTCCAGCCCACTCTTCCTGTGGCAATATTGTTTTGTATCCCACGACCTTATCTACTCCTTTGAGTTCCTTGCTGTTCCCAAAGTGCACTCTGTTCTCTCTCAGCCCCATTACCCGCATTCTTCTCTCCTATGGGGTCAGCCTCCTCACCTCCATGATTGGCTGCTTTCATCTTCAACAACCAAAATGAACACTACATTTCTATATAAAAAAAAGAGTAACCCTTTTCTTAGAGGTCATATCACCTTATGCTCTTTCCCTATCACACCTTACAACATGGCAGGGGACCTGGGTGATAGAGATACAGCTCTTTCTAGTTTTCTGTCAGAATTTGACACAGAATAAGCATTAATAAAGCTCTCATGTTTCTGTGAGGAGAAGAGGAGGAGAGGGGAAGGGTGGAGAGGAGAGGATATGAATGGAGCATTCTAGAGAATTTTGACTAAAATAGTGCCAAAGTGAACTCAAACTGGAGCAGTTGAGTCTGGGAAATATAGCATGCACATTATAATCTACTGTGGCAAACAGGACACACCGCCTAGCTTATAGGACCCAGTGCAGAGTGAGAATTCAGGATCTCTTGTCAAAATATAAAAGTCCTCAAATAGCAACAAAATATTAATCTGAGAATCAGAGTATTTTAAATATGTGAGTGTTCATGGCTTCTGTCCCAAAGGGTCCATTGTACTGAAGGCATGGTCCACAGGAGAAGAGTACTGAGAAGTGACACAGGACCTTTAAAGACCTTGTAATAAGTTCCTACTTCACTGAAATATGTCTTCAGAGAAGACAGAACTCAGCCTTACTCTCTCTACTGCTGGCTGAAGAAGTTCCCACCCAAGTTCCTGTCATGATATGTCATCAACCACCACATATAAAGCAAGAGACCAAACACCTAATCTTAAGGTCTGAAACCGCCAAACTGTAGGATAAGTAAAACTTTTCTCTTTGTAAAATTTGTTCCCTCCTATATTTCATTGTGGTACTACAAGCTGACCATTATACTACAGAAATAGCATACCCATGAAGCCTCCATGGCTCTTAAGCAGATTGGTTCCCAAGTCTCTTCCAATTTCCTTTAATGGTGGCAGTGATTAGTCTGTCTATCCTCAGTGACATACTGACAGGAAGTAAGAACCCCCAAATGGAAGTTACCAAATATATCCCACTTCCCTTTGCTTTGTTCCTTAACAAATCATAAATCCTGAGTACAGTTACCTATCGTTCCAGCAGTCACAATGTGACACATTGATTATATAAAGATGTATGCATCACAATGTATGTGTTGCAACAAAATAATGATGATTCATCTCACACTTAGGCCCCACATAGCTGAGCACATGCAAGTCCATATTCTCAGCTGAGAATAGAGAACATGCTATACAGGTCTAAGTAACCCAAAGATTGTTAGTATCCTGCTATATAATTTTAAACAGTTCTTTTGTATTTAAAGTCATTACTTTTAAGCATTTATTCGTTTTATTTTGGGGTACATATTTGTGTAAGTGTTGGTGCATCACATGCTTATGGAGTCCAGAAGAGGGTAGGTATCATATTTCTTGAAGCCAAAGTTACTCGGGTTTGTGAGCTGCCCATCATGGGTGCTGGGATTCGAACTCTGTACCTCACTATTGAGCAGCAAGTGTTCTTAACTGCTAATCCATCTCCCCAGATCTGTTCTTATTAGCACATTTTGGTTATGTTTTCCCCTCACATATCACTCAATATTTTATTATAGAAAGTCTGTTAGTACTTATGTTTACCTCATGTATGAATGTTTTACAGAATTCATCAGTTCTAAGTGATTTACAGTTTATATTCTTGGGCTTTCGTTTTTTTAAAAAAGATTTATTTATTTATTATGTATACAACATTCTGCCTCGATATATGCACGTATGCCAGAGGAGGGCACCAGATATCAGTACAGATGGTTGTGAGCCACCATGTGGTTGCTGGGAATTGAACTCAGGACCTCTGGAAGAGCAGTCAGTGCTCTGAGCCATCTCTCCAGCCCCCTTGGGCTTTCTTTTTTATATGCTACTTTTATTAGTAATTTGAGGATTTTTACACTGTATCTTGACCATATCCACCCCCTATATTTTTCCCCAACTCCTCTCAGTTCTACCTCCCATGTGCTTACCTCTCTCAACTTCATGTCGTCATTTTTTAAAGATAATCACAGGCAAACACCGTGTCTCTGTTCCTCCTTTACAGCAGTCATGGTCTCGTTTCTGTTTGACGACACAATGTGTGGTCCAGAACTTTTAGGAAAAAAATAATTTGTATAACCTATTTTTCCAGAGTGTGTTAATAATAAGCCCAGCATTTGAGTATTATCACCACGCTTGTTTTTTAATAGTTCATCAAATAGCATGTGGAAAAACTCCTACTCAGCTTCTTAAGAGTATTTTATAAAATCTAATGCCGCCCATTAGTAAGTACATTGTACTGTCTACTAGTTTCGTTGTATTACTGAGAATTGTTATGTTCTATGTCAATCAGCTTCCTTCCATTTTAATACAAAGAAACTATCTTCGGATTCCCAGAACAAATGATACTTAGTAACAACAAATGATCCTTTTGATGTGCTATTGTATTGTTAGCTCCAACTTTATTTTTATCAAATTTATACCAAGAATAGTCTGTAACTTTCTTTTGTAGCATAGCAGAAATATACCACTCCAAATATCTCTAAGAGCGTGCTGAAGAATTAAGAATAACCTTATAGGAATCTCCGCCCCACATTATTGACTTCCTTCATAGAAGTGCTAATAACGGAACATTCTCCAAAGGTAGAATACTGCTTTGCATTCTATTCTTCGCAGAAATGGAAAATTCCACGAGCTCCGATTTGTCTTTTCTACTATGCCATCTCTTTGCCAAGAGTCACAGAGTCCAAATGAGAATTCTTCTAGTTGCTGAGATTAAATAAGAAATATCTATGCGTGGAGAATGGAAAGAGAGTCTCACTCAGCTCTAAGTGAGGCCAACATGAAGCAGAACCCTTACCACTTGTGCCCACCCTGATTGGGTGAACGTGATAGTGTCATGGGCACCTCACATTCCTGCACACACTGTTCTGAATCTTCCCGGTATCAATTAGCAAAAGCCTACGATTCTTTTGGTATTGAAATCTTCTTCCAGATTAAGTTTCTTTGACATTCTGGGTTTGGATTTTTGCTTAAAAATAAAAAAGAACAGATGTCCAAAGCTACCTCACCTTACAAATCAATTCCCTCAAGTGAACAAGGTGCAATGGTACAGCATCATGAAGGAACATATAAGTATTACGAGCATGCAAAAGAGGAGGGCTATTTGATTAAAAAGACACAGAGGAGTGGGATCTCTGTTCCACACCTTGGGGTCTCACTCTTCCCAGCAGTTTATTATCTTCCATATAGTGAACCTCTTAGGCATGGACATTCAATTGACATTGCACATTACTAAACAGCATTCCATTTGAACAAGCAAGAGGCATAAATAGTAAGTGTCCAAGATGGGTGCTAGGAATCAAACCTGGGTCTTCTGCATGTTTTTGATTGCTGAGTCATCTCTCCAGCTCCTGTGTCTAAGCTTGGAAATTCTAAAATAATTCATCATTGAAACTATCTGGCTCCAGAGCATTGTATTAATAATTATTGATGTGGGAGTGTCCATATATCAATCTGTTGATTTCATTGGTTAAGCAATAAAGAAACTGCTTGGCCCTGATAGATTAAAACATAGGTGGGAGGAATAAACAGAACAGAATGCTGGGAGGAAGAGGAAGTGAGCTCAGAGACACCATGCTCCCCTCTCCCGGGCAGATGCACACGATGGGGCAAGCCGCCCGGTCAGACATGCTGAATGCTTCCTGGTAAGACTGGTGCTACACAAGTTTATTGGAGATGGGTTGATCGGGATATGAGAATTAGCCCGTAAGAAGCTAGAGCTAGTGGGCCAAGCAGTGTTTAAATGAATACAGTTTGTATGTTGTTATTTCAAGGCATAAGCTAGTCAGGCGGCCGGGGTGCTGGGGACGCAGCCCTGCCGTTCCTATTACAACAAATTATATATAAACAATACCTATTTTTCTTTAATTATTAGCATGCTTTGTACTTATAATTGGTCTATTTGTGGATGGGTAAAACATGGCCACTGCTCTCAAGGAACTTAGAGCAAAATCAATCATGTTTGTGTTTCTCCTTAAGATTTTCCAAGCAGAATGTCCTGCATAAAATGAACTCTCAATGAAGCTTCCAGGAAGCATAGTTTCCTACTGCAAATCTTTATTAAGAGGCTCATCTTAAAACTGCTGTGCCTGCTGAAGGGGGCATGGTCCTCCCAACTTGGTGAGCACATTGTTAAGATCTGCAAAAGAAGTCACACTGCTGGGCTGACACTAGTTACAGTCTATGGCTGCATAGACAACCAAGGTCAGTAAATATGGATTATCTGGGTATTCAAGTAGACCCGAAGATGGCCTCTTCAAATATAAATAATTAGAGTGTAACAATGAGACAAAAACAGTGGACGTTAGTTGTGTTATATGCAAGTACAGCAGAGGTTGTTTTCAAATCTTTAAGCACTGTTAGTAGGACTTCCAGGAGGAATGCAGAAAACTGCCCTAATCAGAATTGAGCTGAACCCTCTAGTTTGCTAAGCATAAGGAGTGACTGCTATGGGCAAGGCTGTCCTCCGTTTGCTAGAAATATGTAGAGATTTGGAACCATCAAAAACTAAACCTTCCAATTCAGTCAATCCCCATGATGAAAATTATAAATATTCCGGTAATCATAAGAATCCCTTTAGAAGTGAGCATATGTTTACATAAGATATCATTATGGTCCTGCTTGCTTAGCCAAAGATTCCCAACCCAGGCACCTGAATAAAGATGGGAGGCCAGAATTAGTCAGGAAGTGACCATTTCAAAAACCTCTGGATGGGACCTGAGGGTGATTTCGTAAGGCTTTCTTTTCCTGCTGCTTTTGAAACTTCATTTTTTTTCTAACTTGCCCAGAAGAAACATTATAAGGTGGAATGAAAAAAAGATGAAAACTCCTAGCAAAATGATGACATGTCAGTCCTTTAAAAAAAAAACTGCTTGGAAGATTCTTCACAATGGCCCCGGTTGATTTTTAAGCATCCAAAATGTGCAAATCATTGCATTATTTTTCATCATGCCAGAAAGTGTTTGCATTTTTATTTTTGTGGGGCATGAGCAGATGAATTCCTAGAAAAGAAGCTGGCACCAGGCCATGCCTCAGAAGCTAGTGTGCTGAGGATCCAGAAGGTAACAAGTGAGAGATTTTGTTACCAATTGCAAATAGATGTCTGATGTCTACCTTCTCATAGAAACCCTGGAGGGTTCAAAATTGGGATCCCAATTTAATAATTAAGGGGATTCAGAAAGTATAAGTAATTTCCCAAATGTCAGTTCCTTGTAATGTGATCTGACTTCAACACTGATGACCCAAATTGTTTTGGTCCATGTGATCATCTAGACAGATGTCACCTGCCCCCATTGCTGTTCTTCTTTGCAGTTAAACATTCCCAACAGAAAGACTACACTTTCTTTTGTGTAAAATAGGAAGATGGCCACAGCTCCCCACAAGAAACATCCGAATCTGTTTTAGGAGCTCCCTTGAGCATGAACAGGAGCTGTGACTTCCCTACACTCCACAGACTGTGATACAGAAGATCGGACATCATTCCTAAGATTATTTTGCTTATGGAAGATTCTGTCCACTTTGTCAGCAGACCCAGCAGAGGTCTCCTGGTGGAAGACATACATTTTTATGCTGTGAACTGCCTAGGACTATGGCACACAGAATCCAATCACTTAGCACTTCTATGGTGAATGGGAAGTGGGTAATGGCATGTGTGTGTGTGCGCGCACACACACACACACACACAAATCCTAGACCAACTAGCATGGAGTACACAGCAAGGCAGAAATAAGAGAGAGCTGGCCCCAACAAGGTAGAAGGAGATAATTCCCTGAGGTCTCTGATTTCTATACATGTGCTTTGACATGTGTTCACAGACAGAGAGACAGAATGATAGATAGAATGATAGAGAGAGAGGGGGGGTAGACATTGCTCTTTCATTTCCTGGCCACTCAGACCCGAATATTCACACAGAAACTATATAGATTACAACACTGTTTGGCCAACGTCTCAGGCATATTTCTAGCTAGCTCTTACATCTTAAATTAGCTCATTTCTATTAATCTATGTATCACCATAAGGCTATGGCCTACCAGAAAGTTTCCAGTGTCCTTTTTTAGCAGCTACATGGTGTCTCCCTGACTCCACTTTCTTACTTTCTGTATTTTTGTTTGGACTTTCTGCCTTACCAATTCTACCCTGTCATAGACAAAAGCAGCTTCTTTATTAGCCAATGGAAATAAAATGTATCCATAGCATACAGAGGGGAATCCCACAATATCTCCCCTTTTCTGCATAAATAAAAAGGAAGGTTAAAACTTTAACATAGTAAAATTACATATAACAAAACAGGTATCAAACAAGAGTTGCACTTACAATATTTAGTTTATTTTTATCTGGAAAATTTTACAACTATTTTATCTTTTATCATAACTAAGGAAAACTGTAAATATCTGTCTTCAGCTCCATCAAAAAATCCTAAAAGAATATAATTTTACCTAAGTAAAGGAAAAGTGACTTATAAGCAAGTTCTAAAACTCTAGAATGACAGAAATGTCTCACTGCCTGGACAGTCACCCAAAGTTCTTCTGTAACATTGAGGTATCCATCTTCAGCCTACGGGCCCATAGTATCTAGTAGACTTTTCCACAAAGCAGGAAATTTGAAAGACTGTTTTACCTATATTAGCAGTTTGTCAGTGACTTTCTTCTGTGTCCTGAAGAATGTCTCACAGACTCTTTCATGAATCAGGAACCCTAAAGAATCATCCCATCTTTTGGAAAGTTCAGCAGTCACTTTTCTGTGGGCCCTGCATGTCCAGGTCATATAGCATATCATAAAGTAGTCCAGACATTTGCCCAAATGGCTAGCTTTGCCACATTAAAGGCAAATTCCATAACAAGTTTCTTCAATGCCCATTGACCTCTCTGAAATAATCAGTGTTGCCAGAAGCAGATATAGCTTACTGTTGAAAAAAATCTAAGTTTTTAAAAATCTTTTCAATGCCATATTCTGTAGGTCTTTGAAGTGTTGAAGATTATCTAATGGAAATATATCTCTCTATATCTAGAAAACCGAATTAACATGACTACAGTTTGACTATTATAAATGACTATTAATCTATAATTTTTAATTATACATTACATCTTTAAATGAACTGCACAAACATAATACCTTTAAAAAGAGCATATATATATATATATATATATATATATATATATATATATATATATCACAGTTTAACAAAATCAACCTTAACCTATATCGATGGACCAAGATCCATGCAAATGCAAAGTATTCATCTCTATATCATATTCCCCCTTTAAATTAAAATTTATAAACAATCATTTTAGGAATTTGGGCATTGTTTTCTTCAAATTGCTTCCTGATGTTTGTTGTGCAAAGTATTTTTAGGGTTCATTAAGACCTTTCAGGGGATCTTGCTCCCACAAACCACATTAGCCTAGAAGGAATCCAGAGGTTCTCATCTTCTATGGAAACAAAAGCAAAACCTCTTTTCCAAAGTAACATATTCTTAGAGTCAAATTTTGAAGTCAAGATACCTTTAAAATATATATGTTGTTTTAATTTAGCAGCCTATAAAATGAAATGTCTCTCTGTAGTTAGCTCACTCACAGTCAAAAATTCAAAGAAAACACAATAATATACATAGTTCAGACTCTTTGTGTATTTTCCATATTTATGTGGCTTTTTATTCTATTTCTTTTTAATATTTATTTTATTATCTTTACTGCTTTAATATATGGCTGTCTGTACTCTTTCTTTTCTCTCTCTTAAGCCAATGTATATTTATCAAACACTATGATCCATTCAGAGGTCTTTTTTTGTCTGAATCTGTCTTATTGTGTATCTGTATCAGTTTCTGACCAGAAGTGCATCTTAAAATGCTAAGTGTTGTGGCTAGGACTAATTGGCTCCACCTAATCCAACATGGTGGAGGTACATTCACCACCAGCTCCGGGACCACAGGGTGGGAGTCACACTCATCACCTCAACTCTGGGAAGCAGTTGACCCATGCTCTCATCAAGTAACTTGCAGCACACTGCCAACAAATTCCATTCAAGCAGGACCTTCTGGAAGAGCCAGAGCCATTCCTGCCATCAGCACAAACCAGAAAGCAGTTTCTTAAAGAAACCACACAGTTTTTGTTACTAACCCAGAGTCAGAAAGCCTTCTCTTAAGGGAGTCGCACTTCTGCTTGCCACTAGCAAACAGAGCCTATCAAATTATGTGGTTACTAAGAAGTCCAATTGAGTCCCATTTTTGAGGGTCTATAAGCTATTTTTTAAGCTTTCTTAGGATTTATGTGGATGTACGTTGCCGAATATTAGGTGCCATTTTGTAAATGGAGACTGCTCATTCGTTTCCCAGCTGCCCAGAACTGAATAATCATATGGAAACTATATTAATTACAACACTGTCTGGCTGATGTCTCAGGAATATTTCTAGCTAACTCTTAAATCTTAAATCAACTCATTTCTATTAATCTATGTATCACCCACCACCAGTAAGGTTCCGGCATCCTTCTCCTTTGGTAACTACATTATGTCTCCCTGACTCTGCTTTCTTTTCTCTGTACCTTTGTTTGGACTTCCTATCTTGCTATATTCTGCCCTGCCATAGGCCAAAGCAGCTTATTTAGTAGCCAAAAGTAATAAAACATATTTATAGCATAAAGAGGGGAATCCCACATCAGATAGATAGATGGATAGATAGATAGATAGATAGATAGATAGATAGATAGATAGATAGATAGATAGATAGATAGATAGATAATAGATCATTAAACTTTGTAAAGAAGTGAACAAATAATAGCTGATACTTAAACAAAGGGAAGCTGTGGCTACTGTATCATCAGTACTGTTTACCCCATTGTTTCAAATCAAAACCAAAATGGCTTGTTCAGAACCACCAATTATTATTCCATGAATCTGAGAAGGAAGTCAGGATCCTCTGACTTCAACTCTAAAGCTCTTGCTAGTACATACACCTAATTTTCTGAAAAATGTCCAAAACATAATAAGTTCAATTTATGCTAATCTGAAAAATAAATGTATTTTATTCAGGTCTTTGAGAAAAGGGGCTGCCGTGTAATGAAACACAGTATTTGACCTGCCTCAAATCCTTGGTGTGAGAAATAAGAATAGAAAGCCATTTCTAAAAAAAAAAAAAAAATTGGAATTTCTGCTTTAAATAATTCTAGCTAAAAGAACCACCACAAGGAACAGGTCCTTAACATCAGGTTTGGGGATATAGACAAAGGGGACTGAGTTTTTCTTGAATTTCTCCATCTCTGTTACAAAACAGGATTAATTGAATCACTACAACCAAGCTGTTCCCAAAGCCCCAGGGAAGAACACTGCCATAGGCCGGGAGCATATCTCTAAAGACTATTAAGGCTTCCTTAAAGGATCATCATGGAACTGCTGGTTGCCATATACTCACCATAGTCCATACATTTTAATTTAGCCATAATGAATGGGGCATTGTGATATTAACCATACATTATAGCCATAGATGTATTCACCAAAATAAAACCTGCCAAATTTGATAAAGCAATGACTGGGCATTGTTCTGATATTAACACAGCCATAGATGTGTGTATTCACCAAACTTCTGCCAAACTATGTGCCACAATCCACCACCATTACCCCCCACCCCACCACCTCTTTCCAGCCTGCCTGGCACTCAAAAGCAACTGAGGGCTTCTAATAGCTCTGTGCTACCTGTGGAAGTCAAGCATCTGAAATGAGACATTTGGACATCACTCTTCAGGTTCCAGATAGCCTAGGGGTCCTGTGATTTCAGTTTATATTTTGCTATTTCAGGATTCAAACCACAAGTCTGGGGAAAGGGGATTGATAAGAACATGCATAGGTTCTAATCAGGTGTTGTTACTTGACTCACACAGCTGGAAAATTTTTCTAAAGGTACTGACGTACGGTTTAACTACAAGCACACAAACTTTCTATATTTACCGCCTTAAGGAAGAAAAGGAAAGCCACCAAGCCAAGGAACAATAAAGGCAATGTTCAAAGAAAAGCTAATGCCATTTTCAAGGTTTAAAGTAATCTAGAAATAGGAAACCAAGCCATTAAATAGTAAGTGTCAGATAAAAAAGAAACAAATGGTAGATTTTTTTTTAATCATAAATATCAATTATCATGATACCTCAATTAGCAATAAATTACATCATGGGGATATATTCCCAATGCAGAAATGGTAAGGGAAATGATCAGGTCTCCTGGGAAGGCTTGCACAGAAGTTGAAATGGAAGGAAGAGGAGAGAGAGGCAACAATTATGCCGCATCTGTTTCTTCCACATCAGCGGGGGGCACTTTCCCTTAAATCAGTTGAACAGTCAGTGATGTGAAAGATGAGGGCTCGTTAGGCAGCCTGCAGACAGCACCTGAAATGGTTTGTCAAACAGTCGTGCCTCTGAAAATCAACAAGGAACCAGGAGGCAATGTTTCATTTATCCGGGAGAAAGCGATGACAACCAAGACCCAAAGACAAGGCAACCAGGCTCATCAGGGCCCTTTTTATTTAGCTTAGAATAAAAAAAAAGAGGAAGAAGAAGACAAAGAAACAGAATGGCAGAGCAGAAAACAGACTTAAGGCAGCAATGCAGAAGGAAGGTTCTCGGGACTACACAGTACCCAGGACTGCACATCACCTTGTCGTTCATAACAACTCAATATGGTGGTTTTATTCCACTTTCCGAGATAATAAAACTCACAAAGGAAATTTTTCTCAGAGTCATACTACATTAGGTTCAAAAACAAATGTGTTCAGCTCTGTGTCCCAGCATCTTCTCAAGGTTAAAGAGCACAGGTTATATTAGATGCCCCAGGCCTGGGTAAGGAAATGGAGGATGTGCAAACTGCACCACCTGAAGAAGAGGACTGAGGAAAATGAAGACCATCGTGTTTGATTATCAAACACCAGCTCCCCAAACACACCTGAACACTTCATTACACACTCTAAAACAACCTTTTACTCTTCCCCTTGACAGCCAGTCCTACCCAGCCAGAACCTCAAAGCCCTCTGTCTGCCCAGACTCTAGCAGAGGGGGAGCTTAGCAACTTCAGGTCACTCTGACTAGAAACAGCTCAATCTACGCCATGATGGCAGACATCCTTGGGAGCTCCAATTTTCAACCCACCTAAAAATTTTAAGCCTCTTGATTCCTCACGACTGTCACTAGAAAGTCTGAGGAGATTCCTCTGGGTCACCCTGTAGTACCAGGGAAATTGCAGCCCATTGTTTGAATTCTTTAAAAAAGAAAATTATTGATTGACTGGGATTTTCACATCATTCACCCCAATCTCACTCATTTTCCAGTCTCTCCATATCTGCCTTTTGCCTTTTTTATATTAACATAAATATATATTAATTTTAAAAGAACATATCACTCTTCTGCCACCTCTCCACCACCTCTTCATTCATCTTAGTGACACTGGGAGCTGCAATGCCTCATGCAGTATACCCAGTTGTCCAAATTTATACTTGCAAATAAATATTCATTGTAATGAGCTATTAGTCAGGTTCAAGGTCTCAGGATTCTGGTACGCCATCAATAGTAGACTCTCATTGAAACTCATCCCTGATATCCTGCTTTTGCCCTAAATCATGGAGATCCTGCAGCTATGATTCCACAGGACCAGTCCCTTCACACATTCTAGCAGGTCATTGATGGGGTAGATGTTGGAGTGGGCCAACCCAGAGCACTGGGTTAGTCAAGGACTCCAGTGGAACCTATTTACTCAGGCAAGGGGTGGACCCAGCTCTTCTGCACTGATGCCAGAGGATCAGCTCTCCCAGTAGGGTAAGCTCTGCTGAGTGGGGCGGGGGAGCAGCTCTCCCATGTGGGGTGGGATAAGCTCTCCCAGAGCCAGGAGCAGAAAAGACAAAAGTTTTCTCTCTTACTACTTAGCCATCACTATTTGTCAGAAGCTATGTGAGAGCTTCAGGCTTGGTTTCCTTCTGGAGTCTAGATCCTTGTTCCTGATCTGGGGTGTCTGACTAGACCCTACATATGCAAAGGCCTCTCATTTCTGCTGAGGCACAATATTTTCTCCATTTCCCCAGGCCTGGAGGAAGTTCTTCTATGATCCACAGTCCACTCTGAATCTGATGTCAGAGGTCATACCCAGTTGGACAAGCTTAGCCTTCCAGCCCTCCAGTTATATCTTGTGTGGCTGGTACAGACGCAGGGAAGCCTCACATATCAAGGGAACTATAAGGGGCACATTAGTGAAGACAAGAGGCCCCAGGCTCTGATCAAGTTAAGAAGGATATTTTTTTTTTCAAAGCCAGAGAAGGAGCTGGATCACATCAGCGAGAAAAACAGGGAGCCTGACATAAGGCTATGCTGAAGCAATAAACGAGCAAATAACAGCCAAGACTTTCGAAACCAGCACTATTGAAGACAGGTGACATACATTATGTAAAATGATCTAAAGCACACAGTTCAGGCCAAAGACATAAACAGCGTCTAGATGAGGGAAGACGTTTTCCTCCATTTATTCCTGGCTATGACTCCACACTGAGGTCTTCCCAAACCACTGAATGAGAGAGTACGGGGTTCTTCTCTTAATGATGCCACCTACGCAGCATTTGTGTAAGTTCTTTGTCTTGGTGGTGCAGTGGAAGACTTGATAACGTCATAGTTAGAATTTCTGTGGCTGTGAAGGCACACCATGACCACAGCAACTATTACAAGGAAAACATTTAATTGGGGTAACTTACAGTTTCAGAGGTTCAGTCCATTATCATCATGGAGGGGAACATGGCAGCATGCTGGCAGACACAGTTCTGGCTACATCTTGATCAGAAGGCAGCAGAAAGTGACTGTGACACTGAGTGAAACTTAAGACAAAGAGACCTCAAAGCCTGCTGCACACTTCCTCCAACAAGGCAACACCTATGCCAACAAAGCCGTGATTCCCAATAGTGGCACTCCCTATGAGTTTACGGGAGCCAATTACATTCAAACTACCACACCTGAGCAAAGCAAGTTAAGGAGGGAAGGGCTCACAAGTTGAATCTGAAAACCATCACTATGGGAAAAGCAAAGGGGAGCTGCTGTTCACATTGCCTCCGTAGTCAGGAAACCCAAAGAGATGAATGCTGGTGTTCAGCTTGTTTTCTCCTATTAAAGTAGTCTGGACCCCAGTCCATGGGCTGCTGCTGCTGCAAATATTTCATGTGGGTCTTCCCACCTCAATTATCTCAACTAGCCCTCACAGAAGCATGAAGAGGTTTGCACCCATGCTCATTCTGAACTCCATGAAATTGAGAGTCAAGAGTATTCATCACAGCTAGGGAATACTGGGAAGAGCCTGGGCCCCATCCAACAATCAGAAGGGTGCTGATATATCCTGCCCTGAAGATGCTCTCACAAAAGTATCTGCACGAATTCTAAGAGTAATACACTTGTGTGGCCTAGACCTTATTTTTTCCCTCAATTCTACCATTTTAAACCTAAGCCAAGCACAAAATCTTTATGTTTAAAATGGACAGAATTTGGCATGTTAAGAAAATGCCTCATAATATCAAGTCTTCATCAGTGAGAAACGAAGACACGCCATTGCACCCTGAGAAGTTTTGAAGATTCTTCAGCATCATATATAAATTAAGTAAAGAAACGAGAAACTTAAATGCCCTTATCAAATGGACATCAAACCTTTTCCTAGGCTCAGAGACCCAGTCTCATCAATATGCAAAGATAATACCTGTACTTCTCTTTGCCTGAACTGTGCAATAATAGAGACTGGTACATGATCGCCAAGTCCATCCAAGCAATGACTAGAGCCCAGGATCCATTCAGTAAATATTAAGATCACTTTCTCCAGCCAAGCCTCATGCCAAACACTGGCTAATAAATGATGGCTAATAAATGATGGCTAATAAAATGCCAGTCTAGTAAAGAAGACACGTGTTCATCATTAACCTTCATACAAATTGCATGTATTTATAAATGCTGTTGAATAGAATAAAAGCAAATAAGCTGTATTTTAAAAGAGAAACAAAGAAATGGGGTTTATTAGACATGTTTATGCTTTACCAACGTTGTCCTTTCTGGAAAATTTTGTTTTAAAACAAGGCAACATGAGAATATTGGAGAATCTTGAGAATGATAAATTCTTTCGCGAAGAACTAGAGTGCTAGAAACTCAGTGGTCACTAAAGTCACTTGAGTGGGGGTCTTTCAGGAGCTTGTCTCCCAAATTTGAAAATGAATACTCAGACTATAAAGGCAAGTTTTAGAGTTTGTTATCAGCTCATATATGTGAGCTTAAGCTGCAGAGAGAGCCATGGTGCTGGAGAGAGAGCCATGGTGCTGGAGAGAGAGCCATGCTGCTGCAGAGAGAGGCTGCATGAGGTCAGTCATGTGGCAGAGAAGGAGCTTCTTGGCAAAGTGGTGGCGAGGTAATCAGAGAAAGAGTAAGGAGGCCCAGAGTATCAGGATGGTACACTTAGACAATGGTCAGTGTTGTTCCTTTGCCGAACTACAGTTCCCAGCATTCTCCTGGATACGGACATTTCCCAGAAGCCTTTGCATTCCCCGTTAAAAGCGAAGATCTTTACGAGTTCGCCCCTTTCCCTTCCCCCTTTTGCTCTCCTAGTGTGTTACACACCTGTCCCTGCCTGTTGCCCCTCCCCCCATTAAAGTGCACCCACGTGGGACCGCCGCGTGTCTGTGTCTTTTCCTCGCGTAACCGCCTTCGCTTTTACCTTACAGCCAAGCCAGGATTTAATTATTTAACAACAGTCAGTACCTGAAAGAAAAAGACAGAAGAGAAGAAAAGGAAAAAGATACCCCTCTCTGACTCAGAAAGATGGACGAACCCAACAGAACCTCATGGTAGTTGGTAGAGAGACTGTTAAGAAAGGAAGAGCACGTGATCATTCCTCCTAACTCTTCAGCATGGCTTATGATGATTTCATCTTCCTAGAGGTGGTCCCATCTTCCTGATAGATGGCCCCTTAAACAGGTGATTGAACCGTCCAACTGGATTAAATCTGTTTCTGACTGGTTGGAAAGCTAAGCCTCCACCCAAGCCAGAGAAGTCACCTTCTCCAAGAGCCCTGATCATCTCCAGAGAGCCCCCTGACCTAGGCTACTATAAGAAATTTTTACCCTAAAACAAAGTACACAGCGGATGTTCAGCAGAAGTCAGATCTGGCTAACCCTTGCTTAGGTTCTTTCAACCCTGCTTCCCTGGTGTTCTGTACCAACTGCTCCTGACGCTGAAGAACACATCCCCTGTGAGACCAGGTCGAAAGCCTTCAGGACCACAGAGATGCACCCACCAAATGCGCCTGGTATTTCAGGACATGAGCAAGCAAAGCCCATCTGCCTCTCCAGTTTCTGCCCATCTGTCAGTGCCACACCGTACCATGGGCACCCAGAGACGCTTTCAAATATACTTTCTGAGCATCATGTTTAAGATCTACTTTGAAAAGAAAACTGGCTACGAGAACTGAGCGGTTGAATTCCCCCAGCTCTTTTCCCCCTAATTATGGTGCATACAGCCAGCCAGAAACAAAGACTCCAGGCCTCTGTTGATTCTCTGATGGCTCATCTGAAGCCTAGGTATTTATTTTAATTCAGAACTTCATTCCTCTTAAAGGGAAAAAGCAGAGTCCCTGAAGAGATTCTCCAGCTAAGATTTCAATCTCCATTTCCTCCAAAATGAATGTCAAAGGCAAAAGAAAAAAGAAAAAAGAAAAAAAAAAAAAAACAGGATCCTTGTGACAGTCCACTTTGAGTTTCTAATTCTGACAAGGAAGCCATCTTCTGGTGGTCTGAGCCCTGACGAAGTATGCAAGGAGGGATGAAAATCAAATGGAGGGATCCGGATCGATCAAATCAAAAAGAGGTCTGGGCAAAACAACATTGAGGGAAACAGGGCCTCCTGAGGCTCGAAGCTAATAGAAGCAGCTGGAGAAGGCCACCAAAGACAAGAGAATGAGAAAGGGCTTCCAGTGAGGGGGAGAGTGGTTTCTGTGCCACAAAGGAGCAGAAATTAGCATTGCAATGGAACAGCATAAAGGAACTGTAGCCAGGCCTGGGAAGGGGCCCTCTCCTCCTGCCCCTTCTTAAGGCCCATTTGTGTCCCTCAGCAGCCTCCCCACTCACTCACACACACACACACACAAAAACAACCTTGGCTTCTTTCGCGTTATATTCTTTACAATTTTTAATAGAAGTGGTTTTCTTTCTTTCTTTTTTTCATTTAGCTAAAAATAAATTGCTCCACTGCTTGGTATTTGGGCAGCATTTGGCCCCCACATCTTCAACACACTCTTGTCAGAACTTTGCGCCTCCCTCTCTCTTCCTTTTCAGAAAAGTTTGGACTCCTCTGAGTGTTCCTCCACTCTAAAGCTCCAAACATTTCAAACAGCACAAAAGATATGACAAGATGAAAGGACGTGTCCGCAAATAGACAGCTAGACAAGCAGTTAGCAGCTTTCTGCTTTCCTTTTCTTTCTTTCCTTCAGGAGGGAAACCGTTTTCATCCCGGACAGAAACTAAAACTAACTGCATAACTGCTGTTCTCTCTCTCTCTCTCTCTCTCTCTCTCTCTCTCTCTCTCTCTCTCTCTCTCTCTTTCTCTCTCTCTCTTTCTCTCTCTCTCCTCCCCCCCCCCGCCTCTGTCTCCCTCTGTCTCTCTCTGTGTCTCTTCTGTCTCTCTCTGTCTGTCTGTCTCTGTCTGTCTCTATCTTTGTCTCTCTCTCTCTCTTCTCTCTTCTCTCTCCCTCATACACACTCACACATACACTGGCCACTTTCCAAGCCTGTTAGCCTTCGAAGGAGAAAAACACTTACCATGTCTTGTGTAGCTTTGACCTTTAGAACTCATTGCCCTTCTGGGGCAAGTGTGCAGAGCCACAATTTAAATGGAATTGCTCATTCTCCATCTTTTATAGTCCAGTGTTTGCGATTTAATGAGGTTTTGGTGTTCCATCTAGGAAGGGCACTGCTTTAACAAAAGGAACCTGAAACACAGGTTTTGATTAAAAACCTACCCAGGCTTTGGGAGCTGGTTTAAATCTATTTCAGATCAGATCAGATTTGAAGTTACTCCTCTTGTCCCCTGGCAGGCTTGGCAAGGACATTATTTTTTTTTTCATTCTTGATTTTAATCGCAGCTGCACAATGTCTGCCGTTGCCTGAGCAGTCCTTAAGTTTGGGTCTAGCTGAGACCTTCTCCAGCACTGATCCAGATTCTTCTTGCATCTCAAGTTGATCTGAGTGGATACCCAGGGAGGTAGCTAGAACTTTCCTAAAAGAGTTCGCTTCAGTCTGGAAGTACCCAAGGCTGCTCACGCCTGTCTCTGAGATACTGAATCACGATTCACTCCTAGCATTAAATACCATCATTGACCCTCTGATGAATGGGCCAACTAGGGGTGCCTCTTGCCACTTGCCCAGGAAAAGTGTGAGAAGCCTAAGATTTGCTCTTCCCAAATATCACCACAGCCACCCATTTCTACTGTCAGTTCCCTCATCGAATGGCTTAGCAATGAATCCCCTGAGTTCTTAGACAAGTGTCCCTATCCCCCAGCTCTGATTGGTCTTAGGTAGAGAGATCTTCTTCTGTACTGATGGTACAATCTTCAACTCATTTTCCTCAAATTCAGCCTCTATGCAATAAGCAAGGATTTCTTAATCATTGTCACCCCCAACCTCAGCGTAAAGCCCAGACTTACACTCTGAGACCTTCAGGATCTGACCTCTGTCCATCTCCACAGTTCTTTTCTCACTTCAAAACTTCCAAGCTTCCTGCCAGTCACATCAACCTACACATTGATTCTCAAGCTGACCCTTCTTCTCGTATAATCTTCTTCCACATTTACCTGATCAACGTGTCAGTTCAAGCCATGAATGGGTTACTTGGCCATGTTTTTGGTCAATAGTCCCACACCACAAAAACAGTTCTGCTTTAACACACAACCCATACACGAGTAGCAAGCTCTGTTCCTCCCTCCCCATCCCTCTTCATTCTTACCAGAGAACACAGTACATAGCTCTTCTCCATAGTTGATACACAGTCCAATCAATTAATTGAAGACTTATGTAAACAAAAGGCCAGAAGCACCCACAGTCCTGTTAGCCATGAACAGAGGCCGAGAGGTCCTTCCCAGGAAAGGGTAGAGATGACAGCTCACCCGCCTAAAACTCAATGTCATAGTCTAGGAGGTGGTATGTCAGGTGACATAACGACCCTAAATGGACACCACCAGGGAAAAGCCTCCTCAGTGGCTTATTAGCCTTCTCCATTAGCCTTTCAAGGAAAGACAGTCTGGGGGTAGCAAAATAAGATTTACACTGAAGTCCAGAAGCCTGCAACCCAAAGGGCTGGATCCTCTGATGCCTACATGTTTTGCATCTCTGGAAGGCATATAACCTCTCTGTGCTTTTACTCTCTATCCTTCCTGTTTCATAAGCCAGGCATCCCCATGATCGCGAAGGTAAAAGCACTTGTAGACTAAGGATGATGCAAGCTTTCATCTTTGTTTTCTTTCTAAGGCCATATTAATAAATATGCCTCACTTTTAAACAAGTCTACATCCTGACGTTACTGTCTTATTGAAATTCTGCACCTACTTACAAGCAAGTAGGACAGAGCATATAGCTATGTGGGATCAAATAAAATCAGGGTGTTCTTCCTTAATATGTGTTGTCACGTTACCCCTGAAACCATCCCCTCTTGCCTGGAGATAAAGGGGGCAGTGAAAAATCAGAACACTAAGCATCAAGTTCAAAAGCAACTGTTCCAGGTGTAAGACAGAAAGACTGAGAGTAGATCTCGTTGTGCTGCTGAAGCATAAAAGCTTCAAAGATGGAGAAAAATGAAGTGACAGAGATTTCATGGAGAGAAGCAGAGTGGGATTGAGAGATGCAGCAGGGAGTCTGGTCCCCTCCATGTTGTCTGCAGAGGACAACCAGTCAACAGCAGAAAGCATGTTCCCTGTGATCTGCCCTGGAGGAGTCCGCATAGAGATTTGCCCTAAGAGTTTGCCCACCTCCTTGTCCAATTCACACTTCACATATATGGTCCTGTACACACACACACACACACACACATACACACACACACACACCAAGCCTTATCTCCTCCCCTATAACACATATAAAATGTTGTGGAATATTCCTTTACACTATGTGAAGATACGTGACTGTGATTGGTTTAATAAAAAGCTAAATGGCCAATAGGTAGGCAGGGACAGAAAGAACACTGGGAGAAGAAAGGCAGAGTCACCAACCAGACACAGAGGAAGCAGGAAAGCAACATGGGCCATACAGAGTAAATGTAATCAAGCCACGAGGAAGAAAGTAAATTAATAGAAATGGGTTAAGTTACAAGTGTTACTTATAAACAAAACTAAGCTATTGACAAAGCTTTCGTAATTAATAATAAACCTCTGTGTGATTATTTAGGAGCTAGAAGGCAGGACAGAAAAATCTGCCTACAAATGGCATCCAATGTGAGGACTTGTATTTCCACATAAGACCTGAGAAAGCTTAAAAAAGAATTCCAAACAAACGAAAACAGTGCCAAACACAGCTTTTTAGTCCTACAGTTTCTCACGTGGGCCACAGTACAGAGTCACATCTCCTGGCAGCTGCCTGCTGACTTAAGTCGCCAGTGCACCATGAGTTAAGCTGTGTGATGGTTTAAGATTTCACTCATATGGACAGAGAAGATTACGGATACACAGTAAAGCAGTTTCAGATGGGAGAAAAACTTCCAAACAGGTTACAGCATGTTTAATAAAGTGTGTGGGCTTAAGAAAAAAGAAAAAGGATACAGATAGCTATAAAAAAAATAATAAGTAGTGTAAAGATAATAAAGTCTTTAAAGAAAAAAGTAAAGTTATAAAAAACAAGTCACATAAAGATGGAAAACACACAGGGAGTCTGAATCATATATGTTATCTCATGAACTGAATTTTTTAAGTGTTAATGTACAGAAACAATAGCTTCTGAGAGACATTGGATTATGGAAACTACTAAATTAAACCAACTTATAAATTTTTAAAATGTCTTAACTTCAAAAGGGAAGTTGGCCAATTTGTTGCATTGGGAGAGAGGTTGTGTTTTTTTCCATGGGAAATAAAACACTGTAGAGTCCTTCCAGATTAATAAACATTAGATTTGACTGGAGGAAATCTCCTGAGTATCTTGGCTACAGACATGGGGAAGGAAGCCGAAAACGACTACAGGACAGGTGACATGTAAGTTGATCCCTTGACATGGGAACAGCTCTGAGATAAGATGGTTCTTGGCTACAGATTTATGTACACCTCATGGTTTATTATTACATGGCATCTTTCATATAACATGGATAGAGATTTATATTACAGTTTGATTATACAGTTCAAATGGACATACAAAGTTGACAGATGCCTTTTACCTGTTCAAGCATAAAACAAAAATAATCTTTAACTGACTTATGCACCACACATTTCATACCTGTGTTAATGCAGGTATGTATGTTACCTTTGAAAGTATATGTGTTTTCAAAGCAAAGGGACCAGACGAATGAAAACAGGTGGCCCAGATGACCCAGCATGTCAGAGTCCCTCTGTTACATTTTCCTCAAAGTTCTGCATCCAGAACAGTTTCAAGACTTCTGGTTGAAATGGTCTAGTCTCACAGACTACTCCAGGCAGGACTTCAAATAAGCCTTGCACTTTCCCATTGCACCGAGACTAAATAACAAACTCTAACTCTCTCAGGACTTGACCATTATCTCAGTTTTCCCAAAGTTTCCTAAAGATGACAAAACCCCCAGACAACAGGATGCATCCTAGAGAACATATGCCCACATTCCCAAGAAGCAGAGTGGATGGCTTTTTGTTGTTTGATTGGGTATAAATGTTTGTCATCACATAGGAGGATTGGTTGTAAGTTGTTATTGATCATGGTCAGAAAAAAAATAGCAAAGGAGTTTAGATTAGAGGATATCTTTCTGAAAGACAAAAGAGGGTTATCATATAGAAATGATGAGATAAAAGAGATGGATTGTTGCGTCTGCTTTTTAAACAACCACTAGTCTGAAATATTTTACATTGCTATGAATTTTTATATATGGAAACAAATTTAAGGTTATTTTTCTTAGAACATACTGTACATATATTTCTACTCTTGTTTAAGGCACCGGACCTAAGCAGCTCATTTAACAATGCAACAAAAATGTACAGTTCTTGAAAGATATTATTACAAACTATTCAGAATAATAAAGAAATACAGGTTAGTAGTTAGTCCCCTATAACAATCAAATTTGTAGTCATGTCTTCAAGGTCAAACAGATATATTTTAGAAAGAGGTGGTCTTTAAACACTTCAAAGACCTATAGAATATGGCATTTAAAATGTTTTGTTAACATCGGACATTTTATGACAATGAGACACATCTCCTTTCAATACCAATGTACTTCAGAGAAGATGATGGGCATTGAAGAAACCCCTTATAGAGTTTGCTTTAATTATGGCAAAACTAGTCATTTGGGCAAGAATCTGCTCTTGCCTGATTGTTAATATTATGCTGTACAAACTGGACAAGCAGGACACAAAACAAAAGACTGTTGAACTTTGCCAAAACAAGGTAGGACAGTCTTTCAAAATTCCTACTTCATAAAAAGGCTGACAGGATCAACATCCACCCAATCAGGTAAGAAGGAATGACCTCTGAGGGAACAGGTCTGAACCAGTGACCTTTGTGGGAGCAAGCCCAAGCCAGGGACATCAAAGGAGCAAGCAGGAGACAGCAATCTCTGTAGAAGCAGGCCCGAGCCAGAGACCTCCAAAGGAACAGGCCTGAGCCAGTAACCTCCAGGATTGCAGTGCAACCTTTAGAAGCGCCAAGTAACATCCAAGAATGCCGGGTGACCTCTGGCTTGACTTTGAACCATGGTTGAAAGCGTACCATAAGGAATTATCATCTGAATCTTGGATTCACTGGCACCTGGAAGAGTGATCAACAGAGACACAACACCACCTACACCAATCAGAGAAAAAAAATGGGTAAACAAGGTAAGAACACACTCAACACCACAAAGAGCAACATGACACCAAGAAAAACTAGTGGCTCTAAAAGAGCAATACTTGAACACCCCAGTACAGATGAAGCATACAAAAATTACCTAAAAAACAACTTTAGGAGAATGTATGGGGCTCTTAAAGAAGAAAATAAAAATTCTCTCAACAAAATGGAGGAAAAGACAAAGGAAAACTTGGAAGAAACTAATAGGCAGAGACAGACAGATCTCTGTGAGCCAGCCTGGTCTATAAAATCTAGTTCCAGGACAGGCTCCAAAGCTACAGAGAAACTTTGTCTCAAAGAACCAAATAAATAAATAAATAAATCCCTTAAAGAAAACTAAGAAAGAGAAATCAAACAGGTGAAAGAAGCAATTAAAAACCTGAAAAATGAAATAGAGACAATAAAGAAAACACAGAGGGAATTCTAGAAACAGAAAATATGAAAAACAATCAAGAAACACAAGTACAAGAATTCACAGCAGAATACAGGAAATGGAAAAAAAAATCTCAACCACTGAAGATACAATAGAGGAATTAGATTCATCAATCAAAGAAAATGTTAACTCTAACAGAAGTTTAACACAAAATAGTGGGGAAATATGGGACATCATAAAAAGACCAAATCTTAGAATAATAAGTATAGAAAAAGAAGAAGTTCAAATCAAAAGCACATATACTATATTCAACAAAATTATAGAAGAAAACTTTCCAAACCTAAAGAATGATATGACTATAAAGATACAAAAAGCTTACAGATCACCAAATAGACTAGACCAAGGGGGGAAAAAAACCCTCACCACATAATAACCAAAACACTAACTAACAGAATAAAGAAAGAATATTAACAGTTGCAAAGAAAAAAAGCCAAGTAACATAAAAAGGCAGAACTGTCAGGATCACACCTGACTTCTCAATGAAAGTCAGAAGGTTGTGGCCAAGCAAGATACAAACATTAAGAGACCACATATGCCAGCCCAGACTACTATACTGAGCAAAACTTTCAATCACCATAGATGGACAAACCAAAATATTCCTTGACAGAACCAGATTTAACCAATACCTAGCAACAAATCCAGCCCTACACAAAGTACAAAGAGAACTACAACCCAAGAGAGTTAGCTACATCCACAAAAACACAGACAATAAATAATCTTACAGCAGCAAATCCCAAAGAAGGGAAAAACACCACACAATAAAATTAGCAACCACGAAAACTAAAATAACAGGAGATAGCAATCACTTAATACAAATCCCTTAATATAAATGGACTCAACTCAGGCTAACAGATTGGATACAAAAACAGAATCCATCTTTCTGCTGCATTCAAGAAACAAAATAGACTTCAAACTAAAATCAATCAAAAGAGACAATGAAGGACATTTTATATTTGTCACAAAAAAAAATACATCAAGAGGAAATCTCAATACTGAACATCTATACCCCAAATATAAGGGTACCCTCATATGTTAAAAGAACACTACTAAAGGTTAAATCACACATTAAACCCCACAGACTAATAGTGAGAGACTTCAACACTCCACTCTCACCAATGTACAGGTCTGCTAGACAGAAACTTAACAAAAAAAAAAATAAGTAAACTATGAGATGTTATGACTCAAATGGACTTAACAGACATCTATAGAACATTCCATCCCAATTAAAAAAGAATATATCTTCTTCTCAGCACCTCATGGAACCTTCTCAAAAATTGACCACATACTAGGTAACAAAGCAAACCTCAATAATACAAAAAATTGGAATAACTCCAGATATCTTATCAAATCACCATGACTTAAAATTAGAATTCAACAGCAACACTAATTTCAGAAAGCTCATAAATGCATGGAAATTAAACAATGTTCACCTGAATCACCAATGGATCAAAAAAGAAATAAAGGAAGATGTGAAAGCCTTCCTAAAATTCAATGAAAATGATAATACAGCATACCCAAATTTCTGGGGCACAATATGAACATTTTATGAGCAAAGTCCATACCATTAAATGCATACATAAAGAAACTGGAAAAATCTCACACTAATGAGTTAACAGAACACCTAGAAACTCTAGAACAAAAGGAAGCAAACTCACCCAGGAGGACTAAATGGCAGGAAATAATCAAATTGAGGGCTGAAATTAACAAAATGAAAACAAAGAAAACATGGGCTAAGAAAGAAATCAGAGAAACATCACCCTTCACAATAGCCACAAATAAAATATCTTGGGTAACTCTGATCAAACAACTGGAAGACAAGAATTTAAATCTTTGAAGAAAGAAATTGAAGAAGACACCAGAAAATGGAAAGATCTCTTATGCTCTTGGGTAGGTAGAATTAACACAGTAACAGTGGCGATCTTACCCAAAGCAATCTATAAATTCAATGTAATGGTCATCAAAATCCCAGAAAAATTCTTCACAGAACTTGAAAGAACAATACTCAACATCATATGAAAAAGAAAAAAAAAACAACACTCAGGATAGCCAAAACAATCCTGTATAGTAAAGGAACTTCTTGAGGCATCACAATCCCTGACTTCAAACTCTAGTACAGAGCTACAGTACTGAAAACAGTCTGGTATTGGCATAAAAACAGACAAGACGATCAATGGAACTGAATCAAAGACCCAGATATCAATCCACACACCTACAAACACCTTTGAAAAAGAAGCAAAAATTATAAACTATAAAAAAGAAACTATATTCAACAAATGGTGCTGGCATAACTGGATATCAACATGTAGAATAATGAAAACATATCCATATCTATTGTCATGCACAAAACTCAAGTCCAAATGGATCAAAGATCTCAACATAAAACCAACCACACTGAACCTCATAAAAGTGAAAATTGGTACCACTCTTGGGAATATACCCAAGAGATGCCCTATCATATGTCAAAAGCATTTGTTCAACTATGTTCATAGCAGCATTATTTGTAATAGCCAGAACCTGGAAACAACCTAGATGCCCTTCAATGAAAGAATGGATGAAGAAAGTGTGGAATATATACATATTAGAGTACTACTCAGCGGTAAAAAACAATGACATCGTGAATTTTGCATGCAAATGGATGGAAATAAAAAACACTATTCTGAGTGAGGTATCCCAACCCCAAAAGATGAACATGGGATGTACTCACGCATAATTGGTTTCTAGCCATAAATAAAGAACATTGAACACATAATTTGTGATCCTAGAGAAGCTAAATAAGAAGGTGAACACAAAGAAAAACATATAGTCATCTGCCTGGATATGGGAAGTAGACAAATTGCCAGGCAAAAACTGGGAACTTGGGGGTGAGGTGGCATAGGGCTAAGGGGAAATGGGGTGAGAAATGTGAGAAGGGGAGGATGGGGGAGCTTGGGGGAAGGGGATGGTTGGGATAAAGGAAGGGTGGATAGGGGAGCAGAGAAATATATATCCTAATTAAGGGAGCCATCTTAAATTTGGCAAGAGACTTGACTCTAGAGGGGCTCTCAGGTGTCCAGGGAGATGTCCCCAGATAATACCTTGGGCAACTGAGGAGAGGGAACCTGAAATAACCCTATCCTATAGCCATACTGATGAATATCTTGCATATCATCTTAGATGGATCAAGATAGAGACAGAGACCCAAATTGGAGCACTGGACTGAGCTCCTAAGGTCCAAATGAAGAGCAGAAGGAGAGAGAACATGAGCAAGGAAGTCAGGACCACGAGGGGTGCACCCATACACTGTGACAGTGGAACTGATCTATTGGGAGCTCACCAAGGCCAGCTGGACTGGGACTGAATAAGCATGGGACGAGACCGGACTCTCTGAACATGGCAGACAATGAAGGCTGATGAGAAGCCAAGGATAATGGCACTAGGTTTCAGTCCTAATGCATGAACTGGCTTTGTGGGAGCCTAGCCTGTTTGGATGCTCACCTTCCTGGACCTGGATAGAAGTGGGAGGACCTTGGACTTCTCGCAGGGCAGGGAAGCTGGACTGCTCTTCAGTCTCGAGAGGGAGGAGGAATGGAGTGGGGGAGGGGGAGAGGAGTGGGGAGAGGGGTAGGGGAGTGGTGGGAGGGGGCGATGTGTGGGAGGAGGGGGAGAGAAATGGGAAACGGGGAGGAGGCGGAAATTTTTTTTTCAACAACTAAAAAAAATTTTTAAAAAAGTGAAAATTGGAAGTACACTTGAATGCATTGGCACAGGAGACCACTTCATAAATATAGCCTTAGTAGCAGAGACACTGAGAGCAACAATTAATAAATGGGACCTCCTGAAACTGAGACGCTTCTATAAAGCAAGGGACATGATCAACAAGATAAAACTGTGACTTATAGAATGGGAAAAAATCTTCACCAACCCCATATCAGACAGATGGTTGATCTCCAAAATATACAAAGAACTCAAGAAATTGGTCATCAAAAGAACAAATAATCCAATAAAAAATGGGGTACAGACATAAACAGAGAATTCTCAACAGATGAATCTAAAATGGCTGAAAGACACTTAAGAAAATGTTCAACATCCTTAGCCATAAGAGAAATGCAAATCAAAACAACTCTGAGATTCCATCTTATACCTGTAAGAGTGGTCAAGATAAAAAACACTGATGACAACTTTTGCTAGAAAGGTTGTGGAGTAAAGGGAACACTCCTTAATTGCTGGTGGGAATGCAAGCTGGTACAACCCCATTAGATATCAGTATGGTGGTTTCTCAAAAAATTAGGAAACAACCTTCCTCAAGACTCAGCAATACCACTTTTGGGTATATACCCAAAGGATGCTCAATTTTACCACAAGGATATGTGCTCAAGTATGTTCACAGCAGCATTATTTGCCATAGCCAGGACCTGGAAACAACCTAAATGTTCCTCCACCAAAGAATAGATAAAGAAATGTGGTAAATTTATACCATGGAGTACTACACAGCAGAAAAAAGTGACTTCTTGAAACTTGTGAGCAAATGGATGGATCTAGAAAACATCATACTGAGTGAGGAAACCCATACCCAGAAAGACAAATATAATATGTCCTCACTGATAAGTGGCATTTAAATATAAAGCAAAGAAAAACCAGCCTAAATTTATAATCCCAGAGAACCTAGACAACAAAGAGGACCCTAAAAGAGACAGACATGGATCTAATTTACATGGGAAGTAGAAAAAGACAACATCACCTAAGCAAATTGGGAGGGTGAGGATCATGGGAGAGGGCAAAAGGTGAGAGGGAAGGAAGAGAGGAGAGCAGAGAAAATATATAACTCAATAAAAACAATTTAAAAAAAGAAAAAAGTCTATTGGACATTCAACAAGACACACAGGAAATTGACTGTTGAACTTTGCCAAGACAAGGATGGACAGTCTTTCAAAATTCCTGCTTAGAGGACTGGGGAAACTATAGGACCATACACGCAGAGAAGTACAGACATCTCTTCAAGATGTGTCAAAAGCTGTGCTTGGTGCAGAACTCATGGACATAACATAAACAAATAATCCATGGACCTTCATGAAGTACAAACCAGTCTCAGCACTTAAAAGCATCTGGAGCTCTCTATTCCTATCCCATCCAGCTTACATCCAGATCCCCCCACCCCCTGTTTCTCTCCCCCCTCCCTTCCTTGGTGGCAGAGCGCCTCCCTGCTCTGCCCGCTTGGGGGCTGGGTCCTAACCCAAAGCATAGGGCAAAGGGGAGCTCGGGGGCTTCTTTGTCCCCAGAGCCCACCTGCAGCAAGCAGGGTGGGCCCTTTGTCTGCGAGCGAACCAAGCAGCACGGAGTTGTGATCAGGGCACCTAGTGAGACATCATTGTGGTGAGTGAGTGCTGCTGCACCCGGGAACAGCCCGCCTACACTTCCTGATCAACCTACAGGGCTACACTGCCTGGTACCTCTTCTCTATTCCTATCCCATCCAGCTTACATCCAGATCCCCCCACCCCCTGTTTCTCTCCCCCCTCCCTTCCTTGGTGGCAGAGCGCCTCCCTGCTGGGCCTGCTTGGGCGCTGGGTCCTAACCCTAAGCTTAGGGCAAAGGGGAGCTCGGGGGCTTCTTTGTCCCCATAGCCCGCCTGCAGCAAGCAGGGTGGGCCCTTTGTCTGCGAGCAAACCAAGCAGCAAGGAGTTTCGATCAGGACACCTAGTGAGACATCATTGTGGTGAGTGAGTGCTGCTGCACCCGGGAACAGCCCGCCTACACTTCCTGATCAACCTACAGGGCTACACTGCCCGGTACCTCCTCTCTCTTCCTATCCCATCCAGCTTACATCCAGATCCCCCTACCCCGTCTCCCTCCATCCCTCCCTTCTTGGGGCAGAGCGCCTCTGTGCTCAGCCTGCCTGGGCGCTAGGGCTGAACCCGAAGGTGAGTGCAAAGGGGAAGGTGATAGCTCCTTTGTCTCCATAACCTGCTTGCAGCAAGCAGGGTGGGCCTATTGTTTGCGAGCTAACCAAGCAGCAAGGAGATCCGAACTGGACTCCAGGAGAAACATCACAGGGGAGTGACATCACTGGGAAGGTACATCAGTTGGCAAGAAGACCTGATCCTGTAAAAGAAGATCCATAGGAGAATATTGGGAGGAAGAGATGGGGAGACGCCAATGCAAGAATTCACCCAACAATCTGAAAAACAACACGAAACCACCAGAAGCCAGCGACCTCACAACAGGAGGACATGAACAACTTAATCAAGAAGAAGGAGAAAAAACTGACTTCATGACAGGGATTGACACCCTTAAACAGCATATAAAAAACGCCCTTATAAAAATGGAGGAGAAGTATAACAGAAAGTTCGAGGAATTGAGTAAATCAGTGAATGATACCCTAGGAAAGCAAGGAAAAACAATCAAGCAGATAATGGAAACAGTTCATGATTTGAAAAATGAAATGGAGGCAAAGAAGAAAACACAAACAGAGGGCCGGCTGGACATGGAAAATCTAGGTAAACGAATAGAGACTACAGAAACAAGCATAACCAGCAGAATACAAGAGATAGAAGAAAGAATCTCAGAGTCTGAGGATAACATAGAGAAAATAAACGCACTGACCAAAGAAAACAGCAAGTCCAACAAACTCTCATCACAAAACATTCAGGAAATATGGGACACAATAAAAAGACCAAACCTAAGAATAATTGGAGTAGAAGAAGGAGAAGAAGTGCAGCTCAACGGTCCAGAAAATATACTTAACAAAATTATAGAAGAAAACTTTCCCAACCTGAAGAAGGATGTACCTATGAAGGTTCAAGAGGCATACAGAACCCCAAATAGGCTGGATCAAAAAAAAACATCCCCTCGCCATATAATAATCAAAACACAAAATATACAGAATAAAGAAAGAATATTAAGAGCCGCAAAGGAAAAAGGCCAACTTACTTATAAAGGTAAACCTATCAGACTTACACCTGACTTCTCTATGGAAACCATGAAAGCCAGAAGGTCCTGGATAGATGTACTGCAAAAACTAAGAGATCATGGATGCAAGCCCAGACTACTATATCCAGCCAAGCTTTCGTTCACCATAAATGGAGAAAACAAAATTTTCCAGGACAAAAACAAATTTAAGCAATACGTAGCCACAAATCCAGCCTTACAGAAAATAATAGAAGGAAAATCACTAACCAAGGAGTCCGACAAAGACCTCAATAACTCAGACATCTAGAGACCATTCACCAGCGCAACTCAAAGAAGGGAAACACACAACCCTACTACCAAAAAAGTGACCGGAGTTAACAACCACTGGTCATTAATATCACTTAATGTCAATGGGCTCAACTCACCTATAAAAAGGCACAGGCTAAGAGACTGGATACGAAAACAGGATCCAACATTCTGCTGTCTACAAGAAACACACCTCAACCACAAAGACAGGCACCTACTCAGAGTAAAGGGCTGGGAAAAGGCTTATCAAGCAAATGGACCTAAGAAACAAGCAGGTGTGGCCATACTAATTTCTAACAAAGTTGACTTCAAACTTAAATCAATCAGAAGAGATGGAGAGGGACATTTTATACTCATAACAGGAAAAATTAATCAGGAAGAAGTCTCAATCCTGAATATCTATGCCCGTAATATAAAAGCACCCATGTATGTAAAAGAAACATTGCTAAAATTCAAGGCAGCCATCAAACCGCACACACTAATAGTAGGAGACTTCAACACTCCTCTCTCACCAATGGACAAGTCAGTCAGACAGAAACCTAACAGAGAAATTAGAGAATTGATGGAGGTAATGAAGCAAATGGACTTAACAGACATCTATAGAATATTCCACCCAAAGAAGAAAGAATATACCTTTTTCTCTGCAGCTCATGGAACCTTCTCGAAAATTGACCACATACTCGGTAACAAAGCTAACTTACACAGCTACAAAAAAATATTAATAACCACCTGTGTCTTATCAGATCACCATGGATTAAAGTTAGAATTCAACAACAATGCTACCCCCAGAAAGCCTACAAACTCATGGAAACTGAACAGTCAACTACTGAACCATACCTGGATTAAGGAAGAAATAAAGAAAGAAATTAAAGTCTTCCTTGAATTCAATGAAAATAAGGAAACAACATACTCGAACTTATGGGACACTATGAAAGCGGTCCTAAGAGGAAAGTTCATAGCACTAAGTGCCAACTTAAAGAAAACAGAGAAAGCACATATTGGAGACTTAACAGCCCACCTGAAAGCTCTAGAAAAAAAAGAAGCAGACTCACCTAGGAGGAGTAGAAGACTGGAAATAATCAAACTGAGGGCTGAAATCAACAAAATAGAAACACAGAAAACAATCCAAAGAATCAATGAATCAAGAAGCTGGTTCCTGGAGAAAATCAACAAGATTGACAAACCCCTATCCAAACTAGTCAAACGGCAGAGAGAAAATTTGCAAATTAATAAGATCAGAAATGAAAAGGAGGACATAACCACAAACACAGAGGAAATTCAGAGAGTCATTAGATCTTACTACAAAAGCCTGTATGCCACTAAACTGGAAAATGTAAAAGAAATGGACGCTTTTTTAGATAAATACGATTTACCAAAATTAAATCAGGACCAGGTGAACAACCTAAACAGACCTGTCAGTCGCGAAGAACTAGAAGCTGTTATGAAAAAACCTCCCTACCAAAAAAAGCCCAGGACCAGATGGTTTCAATGCGGAATTCTACCAGAACTTCCAAGAAGACCTAATACCTATACTCCTCAATGTATTCCACAATATAGAAACAGAAGGGTCATTACCAAATTCCTTTTATGAAGCTACAGTTACTCTGATACCAAAACCACACAAAGACTCAACCAGGAAAGAGAATTACAGGCCGATCTCACTCATGAATATCGATGCAAAAATCCTCAACAAAATACTGGCAAACCGAATCCAAGAACACATCCGAAAAATTATCCATTATGATCAAGTAGGCTTCATCCAAGAGATGCAGGGCTGGTTCAACATACGAAAATCTATCAATGTAATCCACCGTATAAATAAACTGAAAGAAAAAAAACATATGATCATTTCATTAGATGCTTTAAAAGCATTTGACAAAATTCAACATCCATTTATGTTAAAAGTCTTGGAGAGATTAGGGATACAAGGGTCATACCTAAATATAATAAAAGCTATATACAGCAAGCCGACAGCTAACATCAAATTAAACGGAGAGAAACTCAAAGCCATCCCGCTTAACTCAGGAACACGACAAGGCTGCCCACTTTCGCCATACCTCTTCAATATAGTGCTGGAAGTTCTAGCAATAGCAATAAGACAGCATAATGGGATCAAGGGGATTCGAATTGGAAGGGAAGAAGTTAAACTTTCGTTATTCGCAGATGATATGATAGTGTACATAAGCGACCCCCAAAATTCCACCAAAGAACTTTTACAGCTGATAAACAGCTTTAGTAATGTGGCAGGATACAAGATCAACTCCAAAAAATCAGTCGCCCTCCTATACTCAAAGGATATGGAAGCAGAGAGGGAAATCAGAGAAGCTTCTCCATTCACGATAGCCACAAACAGCATAAAATATCTTGGGGTAAATCTAACCAAGGAAGTGAAAGATCTATTTGACAAGAACTTTAAGGCATTGAAGAAAGAAATTGAAGAGGATACCAAAAAATGGATGGACATCCCTTGCTCTTGGATTGGGAGGATCAGCATAGTAAAAATGGCAATTCTACCAAAGGCAATTTATAGATTCAATGCAATCCCCATCAAGATCCCATCAAAATTCTTCACAGATCTGGAGAGGACAATAATCAACTTTATATGGAAAAACAAAAAAACCAGGATAGCCAAAACAATCCTATACAATAAAGGATCTTCTGGAGGCATTACCATCCCTGACTTCAAACTCTATTACAGAGCTACAGTAATGAAAACAGGGTGGTACTGGCATAAAAACAGAGAAGTCGACCAATGGATTCGTATAGAAGACCCGGACTTTATCCCACAAACCTATGAACACCTCATTTTCGATAAAGGAGCTAAAAGTATACATTGGAAGAAAGAAAGCATCTTCAACAAATGGTGCTGGCACAACTGGATGTCAACCTGTAGAAGAATGAAAATAGACCCATATCTATCACCGTGCACAAAACTCAAGTCCAAATGGATTAAAGACCTCAATATCAGCCCAAAAACACTGAATCTGATAGAAGAGAAAGTGGGAAATACCCTACAACAGATGGGCACAGGCGATCGCTTCTTAGGTATAACTCCAGAAGCACAGACATTAAGGGCAACATTGAATAAATGGGACCTACTAAAACTGAGAAGCTTCTGTAAAGCAAAGGACACTGTCACTAAGACACAAAGGCAACCTACTGACTGGGAGAAGATCTTCACCAACCCCGCAACAGACAAAGGTCTGATCTCCAAAATATATAGAGAACTCAAGAAACTAGACTTTAAAATGCTAATTAACCCAATTAAAAAATGGGGCGCTGAACTGAACAGGGAATTCTCAACAGAAGAAGTTCAAATGGCCAAAAGACACTTAAGGTCATGCTCAACCTCCTTAGCGATCAGGGAAATGCAAATCAAAACAACTTTGAGATATCATCTTACACCTGTCAGATTGGCTAAAGTCAAAAACACCAAGGATAGCCTTTGCTGGAGAGGCTGTGGAGGAAGGGGTACCCTCATCCATTGCTGGTGGGAATGCAATCTTGTGCAACCACTATGGAAGTCAGTGTTTCGGTTTCTCAGGAAATTCGGGATCAACCTACCCCTGGACCCAGCAATACCACTCTTGGGAATTTACCCAAGAGATGCTCTATCACATGTCAAAAGCATTTGTTCAACTATGTTCATAGCAGTATTATTTGTAATAGCCAGAACCTGGAAACAACCTAGATGCCCTTCAATGGAAGAATGGATGAAGAAAGTATGGAATATATACACACTAGAGTACTACGCTGCGGTAAAAAAACAATGACTTCTCGAATTTTGCATGCAAATGGATGGAAATAGAAAACACTATCCTGAGTGAGGTATCCCAGACCCAAAAAGATGAACATGGGATGTACTCACTCATAATTGTTTTCTAGCCATAAATAGGGTTCACGGAGTCTACAATAGGTGAATCTAAAGAAGCTAAGTAAGAAGGTGAACCCAAGGAAAAACATATAGTTATCCTCTTGGATAAGGGAAGTAGACAAAATTGCCGGGGAGAAAAGTGGGATCTTGGGGGTGGGGTGGGATGGGGGTTAGGGGAGATGGGGAGAGAAAAGGTAGAAGGGAAGGAGGGGGGACTTGGGGAAACAGGAGGATCGGGATAAAGGAAGGTTGGATAGGGGAGCACGGAAACACAATTCTTAGTTAAGGGACCCACTTTAGGGTGGGCAGGAGACTTGACCCTAGAGGGGCTCCCAGGTGCCCAAGCTGAGGTCCCCAGTTAGTTCCCTGGGCAGCTGAGGATAGGGAACCTGAAATGACCCTACCCTAGAGCAATACTGACGAATATATTGCATATCATCCTAGAACTTGCATCTGGCGATGGATGGAGATAGAGACAGAGACCCACACTGGAGCACTGGACTGAGCTCCCAAGGTCCCAATGAGGAGCAGAAGGAGTGAGAACATGAGCAAAGATGTCGGGACCACGAGGAGTGCACCCACCCACTGAGACAGTGGAGATGATCTACTGGGAGCTCACCAAGGCCAGCTGGACTGTTACCAAAAAAAGCATGGGATAAAACTGGACTCTCGGAACATGGCGAACAACGAGGGCTGATGAGACGCCAAGGACAATGGCACGCGGTTTTGATCCTACGCAATGTGCTGGCTTGGTGGGAGCCTAGCCAGTCTGGATGTTCACCTTCCTAGATATGGATGGAGGGGGGAGGACCTAGGACTTACCACAGGGCAGGGAACCCTGACAGCTCTTTGGACTGGAATGGGAGGGGGAGAGGAGTGGGGGGAAGGGGAGAGGGGTGGGAAGAGGGGGAGAAGAGTGGGAGGAGGGGGAGAAGAGTGGGAGGAGGGGGAGGGAAAGGGGAGGCTGGTGGGAGGAGGTGGAAATTTGTTTTTTTTTCTTTTCTTTATTCTCCTTTTATCAATAAAAAAAAAGTGCAAAAAAAATAAAAATAAAAATAAAGCATCTGGAGGCTTTCTAGACAAATGGGTGAGGACAAAAAACCTCGTTCACTCTTTGACCACTGATTTCTAAGATCCCATTATGCTCCAGGGATGCTAGGCCATGAAGAAGAACAAAGCTTCTTGCCCTATGAAGGTTACTATGGACTTAAGGGAGATACTACTACAGGCAGTTATAATACAGAGGAATATGTGTTGTGATGAGGAAAGAAATAGTCCCTGTATTTCCCCTATTATAGAAATAGTCTTCTGAAAAATCTGACAGTCAAGGTCTGAGGGTAGCAGCTAAGAAATAGGATTATCAGGAGTAGCTCTTTAATTTTTTCAATTGGCAAATAATAATTGTGTATATTCATGGGGTGTCATTGGTATTTCAACACATTAAAGAATGAGTCAGAGTAAAGTGGGTAGGCTGGGTGTCTGAAACAGTAGGGACAGTCAAAAGTTCTCACACAGAGGGCCAAAAGAAAGTGTACGCCAGCAGACACATTCTATCTTACTCAAAGACTTCTGTGCACTTGTTTTTGATGGCTAGCAAACAGGAACATCTTCATATTGAAATTTAGATTCCTAATTTGTCTTCAAATTCCTCCTCAAAGCAATTGACTGAAGTTGAGTAGTGACAGTCTCTTGAAATGGGACCAGATTTGCCCAGTCACTCTGAGACTCTCCTGTGCTCTCTTTATGAAGATGTCCCTCAATATGCACTTGCTGGAGGCTTGCTGAGAATGAGATAACACTGAGAGGTAAGTCCCATAGGAGGTCAAAAGACCATACGGCCTAGTGAAGGAGATTAGCGCCATTATAAAGGAAGCCTTGGGCAGTCACAATGAAAACATACCAAGCAGAAACCTCACCACACACCAAGTGTACACGCATCTTGATCCAACACTCCTCCATCTTCATAACTGTGATCAATAAATTCCTTCTGTTATAATTTACCTGGTTTCCTGTATTTTGTTATAGCAGCCAGAATAGGATAAGCCATTTGCCCAATCTTGAGGCCGAGGTCAGTTGTCACTTATTTTACAGGTTTGTGTTGACAGTAAATTTCAAGACAAATTAAAAGTTTCTCACATTTAAGTTTCTACCCAATATGGAAAATGTAGGGTGGTGTAAGAAATGCTTCATACTGGTCTTTGTTTTTATCAGTGTGGTCAGTGAAGCCCCTGCATGCTTTTAAGTGTTGAGACCCTGGTCTATATACTTCCATGAAGACCAATGGATATGTCTACTTTACATTCATGAATTCAGCATCAAACATTATTCTTGATACTTTGTAGAGAGAAAATAAGCATTTTTTGAGTGAACAATTACAAGGCTATGTGAGATGAGCCTAAAGAATTTGGAAAATTACAGCAAAACCCTAGGATGGATGTGAATAAAAGCCTGGCCAGGGACAGAAAGTAGGGAAGAAGTCACATCTACAAGATCTGATCAGTTGAGTTGAGACTTTATTCTAAGGGCAGTGGAAGCATTTCAAAATGTTTTAAGCAAAATTGACTAGACTTCTGACTAGAAAGGGTTCATTCAGCAAGAGAACTGAGCAAAAACCGGGTGGAGGAAGAACTTACTAGAAGCTGTGAAGGATCGCAGTTGTTGGGTGATCACCATCAAAGGACATGGGCAGCAGTGGTAGGGAAGAGTGGATAAAGAGTTTTTACCTGGCAAAGTACCATGTGGCATGGCCATCAGTCGACAGAGAAAGAAGCAAGCCAATCCAACGGAGGCACAGGGAGCGACACCTCCAATGCTATAATTGATCAGGACCCTGTGCAAAGAGGCCACCTTCTCTGATGACTTCTTTGGTTTTACAATCCCTTGCTTTCCTGGAGGTTCAGGTACTATTTCAGCTCGAGCTTGCCAAATAAAATCCAGGAGGCCTGCTTCATTTGAATTTCAGATCAGACATAAGTCTTGAAATACGTGTATCATGAAATATTTGACAATCCTGTGTCCTTATTTGTTAAGTATACAATCCAAGCTTCAGTCCCATTCCTGCCAGTGTTCTCCACTGTCACTGCAGTTCCCCAGGAGGCCGGGCTTTGAGGAGGCTTTATCTTACTACTCAGTGGGGCCTGGGGGGAGATGCAAATTCTGTTCCAGAGAGATCTTCTATGGCCCAGTCCTCAGAGTCATCAGCCTATAATATTCTCATGATCAAACAAGTTTTGGTGTAAAGAAACCATAGTCGTATTGCAATGAGCCAAAGTAAGAGACATAAAAGCAGACAGAGAAGAATGAGAAGCCATGACGGTGGAAGAAGAAGCGGAATGAGGAGGCAGAACAAAGAAGCCCATACCTGACTTAGGTCAGGCAGAAGAGTTCAAAGTCCTCAGAAGCTGAACGTGCCCACCGATGGAGCGATGAACTGATTAATAATATTCCATTCTTTATATGTCATAATTTCGGCATTTCTGGAAGTTTACTACATTACATACGTGGGTTTTGTTTTCAGAATAGCAAATGTTATTTTAAAAAAGGGAAAAATCAGACAGGCTATTTTTGGTTTTGCTTTATTTTTTTTTTGAGATTATAATTTAATTTCCTTTTCCTCCCTCCAACCACTCCCGTAGAGCCTTCTACTCTCTCCTTCAAATTCATGACCTTGTTTTCCATTAATTGTTATTGCATGTTTATATGCATTTATATATTCATATATATTCTTAAATATAACCTGTTGAGTCCATATAATGTTACTTATATGTATGTTGTTTTACTTCTTGTTTGTGTGATGTGTGTGAGTGTGGTGTGTGGTCATGTGGTGTGTGTGGAGTGTGCGTGTGTGGTGTGTACAGATGAATATGCCCATGCAGAGTTGAAAACAGGACCTTGGGTATCTTCCCTTAACTATCTTACCTTCTATCTTATTGCCTTAAGACAGTTTCTCTAACTGGCCCAGATATTTGCCATTTTGGCGAGGCTAGCTGGCTAGGAGCTCTCAGAATCCACACATCTACCCCCTCAATCCTGAGATTACAGGCTTATCAAACCATGTCCAGCTTTCTGCATCAGTGCTGGAGATTTGAACTCAGGTCTTTGTGCTTGTGGAGTCAGCACTTTCTCTACTGAACCATCTCCCAGCCTGTTGTACCTGGGACAGCCGTTAGCTCATTTGTCCTTGGGAGACATGTGCACTAGGAGCAAAACTGGTGGAGGAGGTCACCTCATATGGCGACTGCTTAAGGATATAAACCTGAAGGCCCTGAATGAGAGCACCACTCACTGACAATCATGGCTACTCAAAAAAAAATGTCCAAAGCCTAAAGGGGACCCAATGAAGAAGCCACATCTTTTCAGTTAGAACCCTCACAGTCTGCTGCCACCGAAGTGTCAACCCAGAAAAAGAAAACAATAAAATGATCTGCTTTCTTTGTTGCCTAGCCAATTTGCTTTCTTCCCCCTCTCCACACGAATTCCAGTAGGTATAAGCTATTCTTTCTAGGGAGGTGGGGGGGGGGGGGGAGAGGTAATCATGACAAATTATCCTTTTTCCAAGTTATCATCATCTTGCTCTGTCCCTGTCAAATTGTTCCTTAAACACAGCAGTCTGCAAGCCCTGCACAGCCTCCCTGCTCCAGCGCTATTTATACCTTTTGGATCAAACCAGCACTTTTGCATATCTCAGCCATTCTGGGGGCTGCGATAATGAAGTGCACTGTTTTCAGTCATTTCCATCAGAGTCGTCTGTGGTCACGTCCCCGACTATCTGTAAGGACAATGTGTCCCACAATCACTTCCATCTAAATCTGTCGATAATTATGAAAGAAGGAGCTTAGGCTAATTTTCACCGGTGAAGGGATGGTTCATTTTCAAGCCTACGTGTTGCTCCCGAACGATCTGGAAGCAGCCGCACAACCTTGATCTGCAACTTTGCAAGGAAACAAGCATGGGCTTCTCTTTGTTCATCCCCTCAGGAAATGAACTGTTCTTTCTCCTAAGACAGGCTGTTTTCTCTTCTAAAGCAGCATCCCATCTTTCTGTTGAGTCTTGGCTTCTTTAGCTGAAGTAGATATTCACAGAAAAGACACTCAAATTAAAAGGAAAGGGGGAGGGGTGAAGAGGAAAGGGGAGCATGGCAAAGAAGAACACGTGATGCAAAGTATGAGGTTAAAGAGATGCTCCATCTTGAGTAATCAGCTTAGCAGGACATCGCTCTTCGCTCCCAGCTACTGTCTAAGAAGAAATAGGACCTCAGGATCACTATGCTTCCCCAAAATGCTTTCCCCAGCTCCAGCTCCACTTCCCAGGGTTCATTCCTCCCAACTAGGCTTTTCCCTCTGCCTTTACAAAGCATCACAGGATTCTTTTCTTTCTCTTTTTTCTTCCTTTATTTCTTTCTCTCTCTCTCTTTCTCGCTCTCTCTTCCTTCCTTCCTTCCTTCCTTCCTTCCTTCCTTCCTTCCTTCGTGTGTGTGTGTGTGTGTGTGTGTGTGTGTGTGTGTGTGTATGTGTGTGTGGAGAAAGCGGAAGTGATGTGGGAGTGTCATATATCAATCTGTTGATTTCATTGGCTGAGCAATAAAGAAACTGCTTGGCCCTGGTTAAAACATAGGTGGGAGGAGTAAACAGAACAGAATGCTGGGAGGAAGAGGAAGTGAGCTCAGAGATGCCATGCTCCTCTCTCCCGGGCAGATGCACGCAATGAAGCAAGCTGCCAGGTTAGACACGCTGAATCTTTCCCAGTAAGACCAGTGCTCACAGATTATTAGAGATGGGTTGATCGGGATATCAGAATTAGCCAGTAAGGGCTAGAGCTAAAGGGCCAAGCAGTGTTTAAATGAATACAATTTGTGTGTTGTTATTTCGGGGCATAAGCTAGCCAGGCAGCTGGGGTGCTGGGGACGCAGCCCCGCTGCTCCTTATTACTACAGAATGATAGGTTAAAACATAGGTGGGAGGAGTAAACAGAACAGAATGCTGGGAGGATGAGGAAGTGAGCTCAGACTTGACAGCTCTGCTCTCTGGAGCAGAGACACCATGCTCCCCTCTCCCAGGCAGACGCGATTCAGCTCTGACCCAGGATGGACGTAGGCTAGAATCTTCCCGGTAAGCACACCTTGGGGTGCAACACAGATGATTAGAAATGGGCTAAATTAATATGTGAGAATTAGCCTAGAAGAGGCTAGATAGAAATGGGCCAAGCAGTGTTTAAATGAATACAGTTTGCGTGTTGTTATTTCGGGGAATAAGCTAGTGAGGCAGCCAGGGTGCTGGGGAAACAGCCCCGCCGCTCCTATTACAACATCTCTCTCTTTCTTTTTCTCGCCCTCTCTTTCTTCCTTCCTTCCTTCCTTCCTTCGTGTGTGTGTGTGTGTGTGTGTGTGTGGAGGATGTGTATGTGAGAGACAGTGTTTTACTGACATACATGTCTGTGCACCACATGCATTCAGTCCTGGAGGAGGCCTGAAAAGATCAGTGGCTTCTACAGATGCTTGTAAGCCACCATATTGGTGCTGGAACTTGAACTAGAGTCCTCTAGAAGGGGCAGTAACTGTTCTTAACCACAGAGCTGCTGAGCCTTCTATCCTGCCCTCTAGGATTCTTATATCTAAAATATTAAAAATTATTACATATGATGATATCCAAAACAAAACTTCAACAAAAGTGAAGAATGAGGTGAAGGAAAGGAAAAACATTAAAAATGCCAAGGTTGCTTCTTTCAACCCACCAGAAGTCTATACACAAGGAAAATTCAAGACACTTCTGTGTGTACTGGAACCAAGTTGGAGCCTAGACAACGAATGGGGCTGTATTTTCTGCATCATCCCACTTTGGTACAGATAGAATCTCACATTGGCCAATGCTTCCCTTAACTCTTGAGTGAAGAATGCAAGGAATAGCCAACTTTCACCTTCATGACCTCAAAAGAACAATTAGCTTTCCCGTTTAATTCTTACCCAGTGGGGCAGGGGTAGTGGGGAAAATATAGGTTATGGAACCTGACACTGGCTGGTGTTGGCAGTGGCCACCTATGGCTATAGCCACCTACTACTGTAGCTACCCTCTGCTTAGAGACATGGGTTTCACCGGCTGCTGGGTGAAAGACCACAGCAATTAGAACTCAAAACGCTAACCATCTTACTTGAGCACCTAGAATGCTGTGTCCCTCACATAAGTTCTAGAACCATTGGAACCATAAGGCTTTAGGTCTCAGGGTGGAAACTATAAGCCTCTGACTCTATCATTTGAGCCTATAACATTTGCCACTCAAAGACCCCAGATCAGCAACATTAGAAGAACCCAATGAGCTCCACGGTCACTCTTCCATCCCCTTGCTCTACCTGCAACATCTTAAATAGGAAACTGGTCTGCAAGGGTCACTTCAGTAATCGCCAAAGCCAGGTCAAGTCCACATGCCTGCCATTTGATTGCTTCCTCTGGCTCACAGTATGATTAACACCTCCATGCTGAGGATGTAACACCCTAGGCCAAGATCCTCCAATGCCACTCCAGCTGACCTTCAAATTCCGTATGAAGGATAGTGTGTTCTTTCTCTTCCAGTACGGTTTGGAACATGGTTTCTGTAAGGCAGTAGTTGCCAACAAAAGCTGCTGATGTGAATACATAGCCAGGAATAGAAAAGCTCAGGAGAAGAGACCAGTACAATCCCAGAATAGGATGCACCCTAGCATGTTGTAGGCATTTTTATGGCACTTTCCTGTCACAGTCTCAAAATATTTTATAAAAGTCAGGTGCTTCACTATGAAAATGCGTGTTTATAAATAATCTTCCTCCCAAACTCCCAACATTTCTACACAATTTTATGTTCATGTAGATTAACTCCAGGGTGTTCATGGTCACCCTGCCTCTGCTTTCTTCTTTGAAAGTAAATTTGATTCGGGCCATATTTTTGATGCATCCACAGCTTCTCCAATGTGCTAGAGAGTCCATATTCTTCACTTACAGACTGTTTTGTTGTTCTCTTCCACTTTCTTACTAGTAAGCATCCACAAGCTTCCTTGGTGACAATTGATAGCCACTCTAGTTTTCTTTTTACCTCATAATTCTCTTGCAAAAAAAAAAGGCTTCTGCTATCAGGTATGAAGATACCAAGAACTTTCTACCTAATATTCTCCACATATCCCTTTTTGTCCCCATTCTTCTCTTTTCTAAACCTTATCAGAGATGTGGCCACCTTATCTTCTAGTCACCGACTTTTCAAACTACGCTCTGTGGTTCAGTAGGGTCACATGAGAATGCTACAGAATCCATTGAGTGGGTAGTAGTTGGTTCTAACATTCAACCAAATGAGGGGGGGGGCGAAAGAGCCCCAGCTAAAGTATCCTTCTTATTCAAGAAGAATAAAAATCTCTGCTCACACACTATGGTTTTCTGTTGTTGGGGTTTTGTTGTTTCTGTTCTAGGTTTGGTTTCATTATTTTTTTGGGTTGGTTTGTTTTGGTTTTTTGCTTTACCTTGTTATGTACCTAAGGGTTACTTTGAGCCTCAGATCCTCTTGCTTCAAACTCCTGAGATACAAGATTACAGACATGTGTCACCATGCCTAGTTTATTTGATGGTGTTGAGAAAACATAGGACATTGTGCAAGTGCATGCTAGCTAGCCATACTCCCTACTAGTTAAGCTAATGCCCAGTCTTCTTTGTTTTGAATATTTCTTTTCTTATTCATTTTTATATCTCATTTATCTACTTTTACTTTGGGGGACTCTCAATCTTTATTCTCTTAACAGTCTTTGAGTTCCTCATGCATGCACCATTTAGACTTTCAAATTAACTTTGACTCTACCCTGTTCCTCATCATAAAAGCTTATGTCATCTTTTCAACAAACAATTATATCTATACTCCTTAGCTTTTCCCTTCTCTCCTCTCTCTCATCCCTCCCATCTTTCTCTCTCTCCCCCTCACATCTAGCAATCACAGTACAGCAAGAATACTCTAAGATGTCCATATACACAGTGTTAGTTCCCCCCTTGTTGTCCAGATCTTCTTTCCTAGGCATGCTAGCTAGCTCTCTTTCATTCCACAGCAACCTAAACGGAAGCCTGAAACTTCTTCAGGATCCTTCCAAAGAATGTTCTCTACAAAGAGGTGGACAACCAATACGCAAGGAAGTCCATATCAAAATCCATGGAGGTAACAGCCAAAGAAAAGGAAACTTCCTCCCCCAAAAATAGACACTCCCCTTTCCTCTACAATCCTTTCTAAGCTAGGCCTCCGAAAGTAGATTCTGTCCCTAAACCTGCCCCTAAGAGACAGCTAGCATCCCTATGCTCTCTTCTGAAGGCCCATATATCAACTTCTCATTTTTCCCAAAGGTATGGATCTTAAACATGGAGCCCATATATTAGAAGAAGCATGAAAAAACATAAATTGAGGTGAGGTAGATCAGCTTAGAATCTAAATTATTCAACTTTCTTGTATGCTGATAAGTTATTTTATCTCTTTTTATCCCTGCTTTGTTGTTGCTGCTGCTGCTGCTGCTGTTTTACATCTATAAAAGGGAATGACAGTAATCCTTTCAACAAGTTTATGGGAGAATTAAAGATAAAATATGAACCTTTAATTGAATACACAGTGGAATGGAATATGCAAAATTCAGTAGAATACATAGCAGACAGTAAATGACACTAAGAGTCATTCTGTTGCTCCTCCCCCTCTTACTATGATACCTCACCCTGTTGTTATAAGGAAGCAAGTCCCTCATCATGTATGGATTTTCTTCCGTCACCGCTGTAATTACTGGGCTTTATCTGACTTGGACCTACAATGAAGGCTGCTCATATGGCCCACAAGGTAAAACATATCCCTGGAGCTGAAGTCACCTCGATAAGAAAGCGGCTGCTCAGAAAAGAAGTCATAACCATCATGAATCTAGAGATTCACTCATCTCTCCAGACTGAATATCAAGAAATGGAGGTGTCTGTAACTATTCCCTGGGAGACGGATGAGTGTAGGGTGTGCCTTTTGTGGAGGGACGAGCCAATAGGAAGACTCACATCCTTCTGGAGACCTCAAGCTAGCCGTGTGTAACCTAAATCAAAGTCAACATCCATAAACCCTCTCTCTATTTCCTACTGTTATCCTCCAGGAAACCCATTCCATCTCTCAGCTGCACAAGTCAGAAAGGTGATATTTTCCACCTGCTCTAAATAGAAGTGGGAAGTATTGTTTAAAGGGCAGCGTCAGGTGGCAGTAGGACATAAAAAGCAATAGGAAGAAGCTGAACTTGAGGGTAAAGGCAGGCTATCTTGATGCATCTGCCTTGCCTATTCAAAGACTCCCCCGATAGTGCCTACCCAGAGGTTTGTGAGCAGTATTTCCTTTAAGTACTAATCAGGTTCTGTGGCTTCTTGGTGAATTGGGGGAGGGGGCCTTTATCTCTTGTTATCCTTTGTCATGGTTTAAAAAAAGCATTCGGGATGGCTAAGAGATGGAGGAAGAGTGAAGATCTTAGAACACAGCATCAACAAAGCTCTGGTCAAACACACAAACTACAGGCCTCATAGCAGCACCAAACACCGTTTTACCCTAGACAGCATCCAAGAAAGCCCAAAAAGTCCCCACAGCTATGCAGGTTGGTGCCAGGAGGGGTTTTTGCTGTTTAATTGGAACTGCTGAGCCCTCCATGGGCCTTATGACATCATTCCCACTTATCCCTAGTCAGTTCCTCCTCTAACCCCTTCAATGGCTTCTCCCCCCACCCCCTGCACCTTCCCTGCATTCTCTCATTCAAAGAAAACTATCTCACTGAGAGAACACCACAAATCACTGTAATAATTAGTAATTAGCATCACCACATATTCCACTCCATGAAGAGAGGATTCTCTTGCATTCACCTATAAAATACAACATATCAAAAATCTCTAAAAGTCCTGAATCTATACTGATGATGATCACCATCAAAAATAAAATTTTCCAAAGGTCACAGTAGCATTGGAAATACACCGAAACTATGCTGTTCATGCTAATAGCAATGTAAACAGAGACGGCTCATTCATTTTCCAGCTGCCCAGACCCAAATAACCACACAGAAATTATATTCATTACAACACTGTTTGACCAATAGCTTAGGTGTATTCCTAGCTAGCTCTTACATCTTAAATTAACTCATCGTTTAATTAATCTGTGTACCACCATATCACCACGAGTCTATGGCCTACCAGTAAGCTTCCAGCATCTTTCTCCTTCAGCAGCTACGTGGTATCTCTTGACTCTGCCTTCTTTCTCCCTGCATTCAGTTTAGTTTTCCCTGCCTAGCTCTATTCTGCCCTGACATAGGCCAAAGCAGCTTCTTTATTAACCAACGGTAATAAAACACATTCACAGCATACAGAGAGGAATTCCACATCATAGCAACAACAATGAAATTCAAAATATACTTTGGAGTTTATGAACCATGTTCATTTTACCACAATAGCACTAACCCATGAGTAACCTGCCTGTTGCTTCCCAGCCCAGAGAGATGAGGGTGTTCGGGTTGGAGTTGTATAAATAGGTTCCATGGTTTCTCATGGAAATAGCAAGAAGATTTCTAATATACATCTATAAAATCATAGACCAAGTGATGCATGTGATTAGTTTAACTGAGACCCTCTGTGCAGCAGAACTTGTGAAAATGATTAGTATATGCTTATTAAAATTTCATTGTTTTAGAATGGAAAACCTGACAAAAAGGCTAGAGAAATGTAGCCCCAGTCACCCAATGGGATCCAAAACTTCCCCAAGTCCAACTTTGAAGTAGTACATTTGCTCCCAGGCAGATAGCAAATAAGGTTTTGTTCTCCAAGGTGGCTGTGGGTACAAGAGAAGAGGACACATATAAAGAAAGAGAGAAAACAAGCATCTCCCACTGCCCTCAGGCCATAATTGTACAAACACACAGGTGAAGTATTCACAAATCAAAGCATGTGGCATTTGCCTGGAGATAGTTCTTGGGGTACGGTCTGCTTTTTATTTTAGCAATATACCAGTTTGTAAAATTATAGCATTTGTGAGATTCCTAACTCACACAAGTCTAAAAGCCCATGAAAGGGTAGGAACTACTCAATCATTGTTATCCACAGATTGTCTGGGATAAGGGTTACAAGGTGATAGATTGGAGGCAAAATCTATGAGAAAAATTCAGAGGGAACCATTTGCTGCCCGTCTTCTTGGTCAGCAGTGGATTTGAGGGGGTTTGCCCTGGGACTTTCAAAACTTGCTTGTTACTTTAAGAGTCTCACTTCTTTGTTTCCTGCACCGCTGCAGTCACATTCTAACTAGAATCTGAGTCCCTAATCTCAGTCTCTAATCTGACTCCTCAATGATAACCAGAGCGATCTTTGTAAAATGGCAATCTGACCATGCCATCCCTTTAATAAAAAACAACTTTAAAACCTCCAGTAAACCACAGCTGTCTGCAGACAGCAGCTCCATCCCTAAGCACAGAGTCCTGAGTTCCATATCCTTTGGCTTCATTCTGTGCCTCTCTCCCAATCCTGCAATTCAGCCTCACCAAGTTAATTCAGGACTCTATCTCCCAGGTGCCATATCCTGTCATGTTCCCTACTGCTATTCAAGGCTGGATTGAATATCTGCCTGAAATACCCTTCCTTTGTCCATTAGACAAACTTCTATAATGCTCAGAGCTTCAACTCAAATGGCACCTGGTCTCGACATCACCAACCCAACCCCACGTCCAAGGAAACAAGCGCCGACTCTTCAGTGTGCTTTTAAAGCCTTGTACTGGCCTTTTTCTGCATCATCCTCAAAATGCTATAGTTGCTTCCTTTCCTATCAGGCCACCCAACTAGACTGTGGCACAGGAATCATGTCTTTCAGACACCAGCGTATCACCAGTTTGAAAGATATGGAAGAGCACACAACAAACGTTTGTGCAAATTTGTTGGAGAAAAAGGAAAAAGCTCAAAGCCTTCCTGGAACTCCAAAGTGCATTGTAAACTGTCCTGGAAACGGCATATATAATGCATTGGGATGGCTAACAGTGGTCAAGGAAACAGGCGATAAGCCTGGTAAAAATAGTTCACCCATTTGTTGCCCAATTTTGCCCATACAAGGCACCCAATTTCCAATTAACATTTTTACCAGTTTATGAGTAAAGTGGTGCAGTAAAATTGTCAATGATTCTCTCTCTCCTTCCCTGTGTGTGTATGTGATGTGTGTGTGTGTGCGCGCGCGTGTGGTGTGTGTGTGTGTGTGTGTGTGTGTGTGTGTGTGTGTGTGTGTGTGTGTTCATATGCAGGTCATAATAAACAAACTAACTAACAAATACATAGATCGATAGATAGATAGATAGATAGATAGATAGATAGATAGATAGATAGATAGATAGATAGATAGATAGACAGACAGACCTTCACTTTAATAATATAAATTGGATGCAGGTTTTGTTTTGATTTTGTTTATTTGTTTATGCCCTTACTTGAGCCTCTAAAACCAAGCAAGTCAGTATTGTAACAATCAGGGTCTCAGCAGTAAACAGGATTCACCCCAGATGGTTCAAATAAATAGGTGTTAAATGAAAGAACACTCACAGAGCCAGGAAGGTTGGGAGCATAAACAAGGGTGGCCAGAAGAGTTGGAGGGAAGACACAGTGTCCCCAGAGCCTGGAGAGAGTTAGGAACCCCGGAGAAGGAGCCATTCAGCAGAAGCCACAATTGTGAGGGGATACCACAACTCCCAGCATGCAGAGCAGTTCTCCTGTATTATTAGGTCTCCTACCAAGAACTCCCATTGGCCACAGCCAATGGGAAGCTGCTCAGCAAGGGACTCCATTAAGGCAACCCATGGTCAGCCTCCTGTGCGAAGGGCAGGTCCAGGTGGATACAAAATGAATGGAGAAAAGGAAAGAAAGGGTAGCAAGCGTCATCTTCCTGTTTGTTTGTTTGTTCATTTGTTTGTTTGTTAGATCTGTGAAAACTAACTCTTTGCTGCTCCAATACCTTGAGCTTCCAAACAGGAAATGCAGTCTGGAATTTCAGAACAATCCCCCGCATCAGTTACTTTTCTCATCCTTGTGACAAAGGACCTAGCAAAAACCATGTAAAGCAGGAAGGCTTTGTTCTGACTCACAGTTTGGCCCACAGTCCACTCTGCTGGGGAAGCTCGCCACTCTGATGACAGCCGGTCATCAGAGCCGGCTGATCCCTCTCCTCTCTGCTTCCTTTGTTTTATTCAGCCCGTGGCCCCAGCCTGTGGAACGACAGCCAGAACATCCTGGGTGGGTCTTCCATTTCAGTCAAAGACCCCTGCAAGCAATCACACATCATCTTTCAGCTGTTTTCTAGGTGGCTGGTTCTAGATTCTGTGGGGTTGACAATCAAAATTAGCCATCGTGTCCATCCTGGTACTAGAGTACCACCTAGCCTTCACCTTAATCTGGTCCTCCACCATCTCAGCACTACATTCTTTTGTGAGGTGTGTACATGTGTTTGGGGCTTGTGCATAACTTTGTGGGTTTGTGCACCTCTTTACACCCTTGTATGCCCGTGCTGAAGCCAAAACAGGCCCAGGTGTGTCCTCTTCGATTGTTCTCAGCCTTACTGCCTTATGATAGAGTCTCTCACTGAACTGTCTCAACTGGGGATCCAGAGAATTTTCACAGGGATCTACCTGTCTCTATCTCCGATGCAGGGATTGCAACTGTATGTGTCTGTGACTGGCTTTTATGTGGGGTGGGGAGATTTGATCTCAGGCCCTCAGACTGCAGAGCTAGTACCCTTAGCCATCTCCCCAGTCCCTCAGCCCTATATTCTCTTTGCTTGCACAATCGCACCAATGATCACTGTCCTACAAACCCCTGGGATCGCTACAAAAGTTTACAAGGCAATGCACAGTAAAAAGATCATAAAGTACAAAGTACTATGCTCTAATTTAATCAACATTCACATGCTCTATGCTAAGCTGTTAACAAATAGTAATCCCGAACATCCCTCAGGCAAGTTTGGTCCTTCCATAGTAAGTGGGGCATATCCTTTCTTCCGGAGGGACAGGGCAATGTACAAAGGAAAAATGTCAACCTCACATTTACTGTCAAGGGTACAAAAGGAATACACTCGATTCATTCTGCACCGAGAAAACTATGCTAACCTTTTCGTACCATGCTAAGAGGATTTAGGTGATCTTGATAGTCTCATTCAAATTATGACTGATTTTCATCTATTCTGCTGCTCGAGGAAAATAAGAACCAGTAGCAGGCTTCAGGCATTGACTATCGCCACTGCTCCATTATTGCTGCTTTGCTGGCCATGTGCGAGAACACACACCACATTCTTCTGGGAACGCAAAACATTTCCAGAGCATTTCTTCAATTGCTTTTCCCAAACGCACACACAAACACACACACACAAAAACCAACAGTTGTCATAGACAGTTACCTTAACTGATTCCATCAACAACTGGCCAATAATCAATGTGATCTACAGTCATTCTTTGCTTCATTGATTGACTAACCATGATCACCTGCAGATTTGGGCCAGGAGAACAAGAGGCCTCTGCTTCCAAACGCCTCTCCTTGTGCCCAATCCTTGATGAAACGTACCTCATCACAGAAGGATAATTCCCAGTGCTGACTGTAGAGGCCACAGTTGGAAGTCAAAAGTCTTTGAGTTCGATTAGACAGTATCCTGGAGATGCACAAACCCCAAGGCGCGAGAGGGCCACAGGAAGAAGGCAGGTGTGGAGGTCATAGAGGGTACAAAGGTACTCATAAACATATGATGGGCTGAACCTCCAAAAAGTAGGAAAATCATTCTTCCTTGTAAGAGTCTTATATAAACAAAAACACATATACAATACTCCTGGTCCAGTGCCTACCTACAGCAAGCACTTACCAAATAAATATACAGGTAACTGTGAGGCTAGACTACACTGTTGCATGTTGGAGGAGGGCAGCTTTTTGGTTCCTGGCTGCTCAGCACCGAAATAATCAACACAGAAACTGTATTAATTAAATCACTGCTTGGCTCATTAGCTCTAGCTTCTTATTGGCTAACTCTTACATATTAATTTAACCCATTTCTATTCATCTGTGTATCGGCATAAGGCTGTGGCTTACCTGGTAAAGTTCTGTCTGGTGTCTGTCTCCGGGGCTACATGGCTTCTCTCTACTCTGCCCTTCTTTCTCCCAGCATTCACTTTAGTTTTGGCCACCTAGCTTTATCTGCCCTGCTCTGCTATAGGCTCAAAGCAGTCCTTTATTAACCAATGGTATTCACAGCATACAGAGGGGAATCCCACATCTGTCACACAATAGAAGGCGTAGCTGAAGATGGAAGCATCCCAAGTGGCTGAACATTAGACTTGGTTCTCTCTGCAGGCAAGAATCAATTTTAATCAATGCTTCTCAGCTGGGGTAGAGAGCTACAGTTTGTCTGCCTAGCATGCCTCCCTATTCCTTACATTAATGTTTATCCTTTTGTTTACATTTTTATTCTTTTATTTTATGGGGTACACATGTGTGGAGGTCAGAGGACAGCTTACAGGAGCTCAAATCTCCATGTCCACCATGTGGGACTTGGGGGTCAAACTCAGTTGTCAGGCTTGGTGGTGGTAAACACCTTTATCCACTGAGTCATCTTGCCAGGCCAGTACCTGATGTTTTAATAAGAATAGTATCTTCCCTTCTAGCTGTCTCAGCTCTAGGGAAATTGACCAGTTGAACTTGACATCCCTTGAGAGCTGTGTGATTATCTCGACAAATCAGAGCTCTTCCCCATGATTCTCCAAACCGGAACCAAGTGACGAAGATTTTTTTTTCACCCAGGTGTCAATGCTAAAAGAAGTGGTCTACGATATGTCCATACCCAAATCTGAAGTCTTTGGGTGCAAATAAGTGTTCGCCAAAGGAAATGTTGAAGAGAGAGCAGAAGCAAGGGGGAGGACATGAGTAGGAAGAGGCTGGTAAACCCCGAGTACCTGGTTCTAGTCATCTTTAAGATCAGCTACACAGTGATATGCTTCCTCTCTGCTTGGCTTAGTGAATTGTGTCAGCCCTGCCCACCATGCTGAATAGCAAGAAGCCATTCATCTAAATAAAGAACAACTCAAACTAAAGAGCAGACTTTCCCCGCTGGTCATGACACAGAGAAATATCCCTGAGAAGAAACCTCAGTGGAGATAAGAGAGGAAACATTTTTCCTTCTTTTAGCCAGCCATGACTAGTAGTGCCGTGTCCCACACATAGATCTAATCCGTATCCTTAGTTTCACAGTCCAGAGCTGAATGGGTCAATTAAAAATCATAAAATAGGGCCAGCAAGATGGTTTTCCTGCAGGTAAACCTGAAGACATATGATTGATCTCTGGGACTGACATGGTTGAAGGAGAGATTCCTGAAAATTATCCTCATGGTATATGCAAACACTTAAATGAATACCAATTATTAAATAGATATAATTTTAAATCAATTATAAAATAAGTAAAGATAATTTCATTTCCGTCAGAAAATAATAATTACATAGAACATAAAGGGTATATGACTTTTCTTTTGCTGTGATAAAACAGCATCACCAAGGCAACTTGCAAAAAGAAGTTTTGTTTGGGTTTATGGTTCCAGAGATAGAGTTCATCAGGATGAGGGAGGCATGGCAGTAGGTGGCTAGACCAGGAAGCTACGCAACCACTTCTTCACCCATCAATGCATAAACACAAGCAGAGAGAGCAAACCAGAAGCAGGCAACTACACGCTATAAATCCTTACAGCTCGTCCCCAGCGACTTGCTTCCTCCAGCAAGGCTATACCTCCTAAAGGTCCATAACCTCCCACCATCACCACTAACTGAGGACCAAGTGTTCAAACCCAGAAGTCTGTGGGGAAGCATCACATCCAAGTCACTTCAAAACACATCTTTAAAGATGCCTGGTAAGCCGAGACTGGAACATTGAACAGTTTCAAAGGTAGCGCTTTCTTGCACTCTGTAATATAAATGGCCAGTTTTGTATGTTTGTATTTTATATGATTTTGTCAGCCTGGCATTGGGGGGGGGGGGTGTCCATCTGTTTATGTGCCTTATTTCCAATCTTTCAGAACGGGTCCTGGTGTCTTATTACATTTGAAATGACCGGTACGCGGTTTGTTCCACACGAGACTCCCAACACAACTTTAACAATCCCTCAGCTGGTTGGTCTATAACAGACTCAATGAAATGAGTCCAAGTTCTTGGCTGTTACAGAGCTATCAAGTTGCTATGAAACTTCTAAATGCTTACCACTCAGGACTGAACTTCTCTAGTCCCAAAGTGAAACCCAACAGAGCTGGGCACAACAAAGACCTGATTGTATGTGGCAGAGGGGGACCAGGCATCTCACGCAGCTTTACAGAGCTGGTAAGCGTAAAATGGTTAAGACAATGGAGTTACTCATGAAGATGAGGCCTAGAGCAAATGTGCCCTTCCAGACAGCTCTGACTGGCTCCTCGGTGAGGACAAGACCTGGCTTCACTGTGGTCCTACATTCTTGAGAAGCAGAGGACAGCAGAGCATCGTCTCCAGTACCTGCCGAGCTCTGGACTCAGCACCTTTTAGGTTGCTGTTTTATATGCACACTCCCCTCTTTGTGATTGGAACTTCAGGAAAGATGAAAATCTGACGTGGGATGATACAGCAGTGTGTAGCTTAACTCAGCAGTTAGGATTACAGAACTGGCTGCAGCCATGTTGAACTCTCGAATCGTCTCACTCAGCACTTCTGTCTGTTCTTAACCTGCCTCACCTTGTCCCTAGTCACCCATGAGGGTGCTAATAGACAACAGGACAATAGCTCTCATTTAAACCACCACAGTATTCTTTATCAATCTGAACATTTGTAGTAGGCATCAAATAGACAGAGCTAAGGATAACCCTTCCAGCCATTTTCTTAGGAAAATGATCAGACTGAGCCGTCTCCGCCATTATGCACTAATACGCAGCAGTTCCTTCTCCAAAAGGAGCTGTCATAGCTTTTGTTGTCAGCTTGACACATCGAGAAATGGGCAAGCTCAATTGAGAAACTGCCTCCATCAGACTGTCCTGTGGCCATGTCTGTAAGGTAGGGGTTTTTTTTATTCTAATTGATATAGGAGAGCTCAGTCCACCGTGGGCAGTAAAATCCTCGGGCAGATAGGTCTGGCCTATGTAGGAATGGTAGCTGAACAAGCCAGAGGAAGAACGGATTCCATGGTCTGCATCTCAATTCCCACCTCCAAGTTTCTCCCTGGGCTTCCCTCAGTGATGAATTTGGTCACCATGTTTACCACACCAAGAGATAGCAAACTAGACCAGAGGTCTTCTTGGGAACACGGAGAACCTTGCTTTTACCAGGCCCTGTATCATGCTGAAAACCCTCCAACACAATAAAAATTATGCACCCATAGCAATCTCCTTACATGCCCCTTGACCTTTCTCCAAAATTAGAGTGTTTTCTCGGGAATAACCCTAGCCTTGGTCTATATTAAGCCATTGACAAAAGCTGAATTGATTCATGGATAAGAATCTCCTTTCTCACCAGACCACGAGCTCCAAAAGGGTCAGAGCCACATGTTACATTTGAGAACAGACTGAGAGCCATTCGTGCGTTGTTTCAAGGATGCATCCATTCTTTTAGCCATCTGCTCATTTGTAGTGCAGAGGCTGTAGACAGCGCTACCTGTACGGAGCACTGACTCCGCCACTTACTACCTGTGTCTCTGTCTGTAAATTGGAAGTGTCGCTGTAACTACCTTCTAGGTTTAGCCTGTAGAAGAAACAAGCCTGGGTAAAGCATCTGGCGTATATACAACCTTCAGTTATAATGAAGATGCCGCTACTGGTGATAACGATTGTGGATGACGGTGGTAAGCCGTGGTGGGGGTAGGGAGCGGAGCTAGGGGTGGGAAAAGCCTGCACAAAGGTGGAGGGTTGAGAGGCAAAATGCAAGTTGTTGCACATGGAGAACAGACAGAGACGACTATCGGAGACAGCTCTGAATAATTCAGGCTAGGGTTGTGCTTCTGTTGCTGGGCTTTTAAAGATCTATTGCGCTTTCAAAGGGACGAAGATAGGCCGCCACTTCCCTTGCACTTTTCTGTTTACACGGGTCAGCTGCCCACCTGCAATTAAACCTCGAAGAGATTTCAGGAGACCTTAGTGCTCAGCAGCTTTTGTTCTCGCCATCCCCTGCCAGACTTGTCTCCTCCGTCACCTGTCAATGTGTCACTTCCCTTCTACCTTCCCTCTAATGCGTTTGCTAAAAAAAAACAATTGCCAAACCCTGCTTGTTACCAAGAGAGACAACGAAGCAGAGAAAAGAGAGCCGGAGATGTTCTTTGACGAGGCAGAGATTCCAGCGTTCCCCTTCTCAAGGCTCTGCCTTTGACTGACATTGAGACCTGTTTAGAATCTTTCTCCAGAATCTAAAACAGCAGCCCCGAATCGGTTCAGGGTTATTACAGTAGATTTGTTCAGTCTGCACATTTCTCTGTATGTTTCACAGCAATCTCTTGAGGGTTTCCAGTGGGAAGGACTCGTGACACGTGAGGGGGGAATTGGAAAAAAACGGGGGCGTCCCTGTCCCTTAAAGCCACCGCTGCTTCCCTCTGGGACTGTTTGCTTTCCTGCCACTTTCGGAAGCTGCCAAGTTGCCCTCTACCAACTGCCCAGGTCAAGCGCTGTTTCTGCTCGTGCCAAGTGACACTCAAGTTGAGAACATTGAGAATAAAGGCAGACTTCAAATCCCTGAGGAGTGAGTTTCAACAGCTCTCATCAAAACAACCAGAACATTGAGAGAGACAGGTTGGGGGGAAATGCACAGAAACACAATATATTAGTAATGGAAATACGTAAATATACGGGATGGCCCTTTGAGTTATATTGGAAGCCACTGGTGGCAGTAGATGCTGATAGGGCAGGGTCACCCCAGCAGGCCCTCTGGCCCTTCCAATGGGGCAGTTCCAGATCTGGCCAGTCGCCACACTGACAAGAAACTCAAGAATCTTTCCACTCCATCACACCCAAGGGATGATGCCTCGAACACAGATATGCTCATGGATACGGCAGCTAACCAGCAAGCCCGGCGAGCAGAGGCCAGGGTCACCTATGCAGGCCACCTGGGATTAGGCGGGGTTTTGACACATCAGAGCGGGGGACCACAACTCAAGGGTGTAGGACCACAAGCCCTGTTTGGCCCAAGTCTGCCGTGTCAGCCCACAGCCTGGGCGAAGCCTTCTCCTCCCAGCAGCCTCAGCAGAACTGACAGAATTGTAGGCACCTTTGCTACTGCTGAGAGTAATTGAGCAATAGCCTCCCAGCAGGCTGAGATGCAATGTGTTCCTGGGGAAATTATATACTTTTAACCTCTAAAACAATATAATTTTAGGGTGAATGTATTTTTTTCTCAAGAGTTACAGGCCCTCTTATTTCCTTTAAAGATTTGAGGAGGGAGGTTATTTTGCTATCCCTGCATATATATTTAAAGAGACACCGACCATGGACGCACCTCCAAAATGTCAGCTTTGATAGAGAGACTTGGCTAAAAGCAAGGTTTCTACACGGGATTTTATCAGCTATTAACCCAGTTTTGACACCTAAATGCATTGACTCACCTTGTTTCTCTTAATGAGAGCAGGATGCTTCCAGGCCTGCAGACTAGAAACATAGCCATCTTGATGCATCCCTCCCCTTTGCTCCTCAGATTTTCTCAGTCAATCGCTCCGTCAGTGACTTAGCAGACCCCCGAGCCCGGCTTGCTCTGCATTGAAATGGCACGTGGCTCGCTTTTCATGCGATTCTGCCGCCCCCCCCCCATTCAACAAGTGTCTTCCACTCCATGTAGATACATGGGTGTCAGTGTTGGCCCCAACTAAGCCTCCTGAGTTCCAGGAGTGGCCTCACGTTTTGCATTCTGCATCCCTGCACGCGTGGTCAGGATCCCCTTCTTTCAATGTTGGGTCACTTGGTAGATCAAAATCTTCAGTGTGTTTAATCCTACTACGGTATTCACAGCAATATTCTTCACATCCCCTTAAAGATGATCCCATAAGCTTGCTCACCCTTGCTTGGTCTACTGTGGTCTTGACGAACCTCAGCTTTCCTCACTGTTCCAGATAAACCCTAGTGCCTCTGGGGCCCACCAACACACCACACTCAAACCTCCATGCTTTAGTTCACCTGGTTACCACCACTGGGAATCCTTTCTCACGTGCCCATCTCTTTACTCACTCCAACCATCCTCCAGTGCTCACCTCTGGTACAAAACCTTCCTGGGTCACGCCTCATGTTCTCCAACATGCACAAAAGGTCTATGGAAAGCTATTCTGCATTTCATTATAGGCTGTAACCAACACTCCAATTCTTGTGTATGTGTTTTCACACCCCCACCTTAAAATGGCAAGGGTTTGGTCAGTATAAGCTATCTGCGTCATTCTGAGACAAATTCTAAGATTCTCAAATGAGTAGTTTCTGAAGACTGGGGTGGACAAGGAAAAGATGCGGTGATGAGTACCTGAACTCGTCACCAGCCAATCACAGCAGCTGATTCCTTTCTAGTGAGAGACTGGAGGAAGGCAAACTAGGAACAGCGAGGAACTGCGGCATTCAACAGAGGCCCTGCTGGCCACTGTTCAAGAGGAGCAACCAACTTGCTTGACAAACTACTTAGATAATCAAATGAACATACCTGAAAATGCCAACCGTTTTGTACGCGAGTGTGTATGTATGTGTGTGTGTGCGTGTGTGTTCACGTGTGTGTTCACGTGTGTGAGTATAGGCATACTTGTGCTGTACTGCATGCTGTGGAGATCAAAAGAGAGCCTCCGGTGTCAATCCTCCCCTCCTACCAAACACGGGGTCTCTTGTTTGTCACTGTGTACACCCAGCTAGCAGGTCTTTGAGATTTCAGGAATTCTCTTGTCTCTGCCCCCTTGGAGGAATGCTGGGAATGCAGACAGTCCTGCAGAGGGTGTGGGGTGGGGGTCTCAGGACCTGAATTCAGGCCTTCCTGCTAACACTGCGAGCAGTTTGCCCATCTCCCCCGCCCCATTTCATTAAGTAAACAGGGATAGTCTAGTGGTATGCATATAGATACAGAGAACATTTCTGAGTGAAGATGACTCTGTCTAGGCCATCCTGAGAAAATAGAGAACGTGCAGAAACAGTATTGGTGACTATGTAATAACACAAAGCTTTCTGAAAAAAAAGAAGACATGAAATACAGCATCGAATAGAAACAAATTGAAAGTGTTTTCAATATATATATATATATATATATATATATATATATATATATATATATATATATATACATATTTGCTTACTGTTGTGATATATAAAATACTCAATGTCCAGGATAGAGTTGGACTTTATGATGTTAAAAAGTCTGCATGATCTTGAGATTGGGCATTTTGTGGTTCTATATGTTTATCTTGCACTCCAACTAGATTATAAATCCAGTGGCAAGAATGCTGTGGTATAATACATAGTGGCAGAAAGAGCATGGGGTTGCTGTCACAGGGACACAGGAGCTAGTAGTAGTCCTTCCATTTACTAGGTTGGTAGTTTCTATTTCTCTGTGTACAAACTAGAAATTGTACAGGATGTGATAGCTAACTTGGTTATTTGTGTTTAATGCATATGACCTAGTCCAGTGCCTGCAGAGAGTGGAAGTTAATTAAACATCTTTTCTATTTCCCACTCAGCTAGCAGAGTGTTAAAGAACATAACGAGGTCTCAGAAGAAGTCATTTAGTTCTTATTTCATTCTTTGGTTTTGAAAGAAAGCCGGAGAGGTGACTTGTTTGGTGCAAAAGCTTCAGAGCTAGAAGAAGCATAAATGGAAAGTATTCTGGGCTGAAGAATATCAGAGGAAAGGCACCAGGGTGAGAAGGAATATTCCTCATGCTAAAGTCTGTGATTCCTTAAGGAACGGGTGCTAGAAACTGGTCGAACCGGTAGAGCAGACCAGAAGCTATTGTTGATCTTGAAATCCTACTCAGCTGACCAGTAAGAAACAGTTTGCCGACCCTCCCTTTGGCATATTCTAAAACATTAAACAATGCTTAGACTCATTGTGTGAGAGTAATAACACGGCAAGGAGAAGTCACAAGAGATGCCTCTTCCAGTGACAACCAAATTATACCATTCTCTTTCTTCTGTTTGCCTTTCAAAAATCAGGACTTACTGATATAAGCCAGGTGCCCTATTGGACCCGTAGCCACTCTCGCTGGCAGACGTGGAAGGCCTGTTTCCCCAGCCTCACTCGACTCCCTTTCTCAGCACTGTTTGACAGGAATATGAGTTGGTGGAAAACCTAATGTCTCCAACTGAAGCTCACTAGCAAGCCTCCAGTCGAATCATTTTCAAGATTAAAGAAAGGATCATTTGGACACATGAATTCAAATATGATTTATAGATTACTTCCAGAGACATACAGTTGCTTATCTCTCAAGCCACTGTGAGAAAAGACAGTTGAAAGTCATGCAGGAGGTATGCTACCCTTAGAAAGGGGAAAAAATACATTAAATCTTAAAGTGGCTGATACAGCAATTAATATTTCAACCTTCCTTGCGCAAGGAAAAAGAGTAAGATTGCAAAGATGTTGGATTTCCATGAATATGTGATTTCAGGCTTACTGACTGAAAATGCCTAATTATGTATTACAAGCTTAAGCCCCTCAGGCACTAATGGGCTATTTTAAAATGCTAAAAAAAAATGTTTAAGTCTGAAAATCTTGGGTTTTTATCAAGGTTTCAATAGCACAATTCTAACTCATTCCTGAGTAATGTTTTGGAAGAGAAGCCTTGCACAGTCAAGTCTTGTTATGAGAATGGGTTTTTTATTATTATTTTTCCAATTTATCAGACAATATTCAGCATGTGCCCTAGGGCTAGTGAACCACACCCTTTCACCTAGTCAACCCGCTAAACCCCGTGGTTCATTTCTGAAGAGACTTCACCCTCTGTTAAAGAGACAGAAAACTAATTGGCCAAAGCTATGAGTTGTCTTATGCATTCACCTCTCTGGCCCAGGCAAGAGGTGGACTGTAGTTTTAGAAACTCAGACTTTAGGTGAGCTACAAGATCAAAAAGAAATATCAGAGTGCAAATGTTTCTGGGCCTTTGAAGTAAATAATAAAGTACAGTCTTTCAAAGAAATAAGGATACTGTCTATTTGGCCAAAGTCCATTCAAATAAAGCTAAACCTAAGATCATCATGACTGTACCTACTTCCTTAGACCTTTTACTGCGCTGTTCATTGCTAGATGATATACCCATCATGCCCATTATTTCCCCACTCATTGAGGCCATATGGATATATTGAAATTAAAGGAGAAAATAAAAATGGTTTCTATGGAAACCAGGTACAAAGGAAGCTATCTGTCTCCAAAAATACTGAGAGAATCCTATAATATAAAGTAGCTAGAATAAGATTTATGAAGAATAATAATGGAAACACAAGATCTGTACAAGATCAAGCCAGTCAACACTCTAGAGTCAACTAGAAAGAGGTTCACAAATGACCACTCCTAACTAAGAAGTTAAGGAGAGTTGGTGGCCCCTAGGGGTTGGAGTTATAGTCAATTTTCTTTAAGGTTTGGCCTTTGGTGAGTTGACCAGAATCCAGAAAATAGCCTCAGAAATATATGGACATCACAAAATGGAGTTGATGAGTTGCTGAGTTGAAGAAAAAGAATAAGAAGAAGGAGGAGGAGGAGGAGGAGAATGAGGGGGAGGAGAATGAGAAATAAGGAAAAAGAAATAGAGGAATAGGCAGAGGAAGAAAACAGAATGTTGGGATGGGATATGGAGGGGTGTGGTTTGGGGAGAAGTAAGGAGAGGAGCTGGGAGGCAAAATTTATCAAAATATGTTGTATGACGTTTTCAAATAATTAATTAAAAATATATCTCTAAAAAATAGTAAGAGTGGAAAAATTCACTGTCTAAAAGACAAACTCTCAAAATAGTTCAGTCCAAGGATATTACAGCCTACCCAAAGGATTCCTCATTGTCAGGTTGGTAAACTATGGAATTTCAATATGAATTATAGTATTAATCAGCCCATTGCTGTATTCCCAGGATCACAGAGCCTAGCATGATTAGCAGAAGCAGTGTTTGTCCTCAGGATAAAGCATGGCTTGTCTCTCTGGGAATACTGGAGATATGACTAGGAAGGGGGTTAGTGTAGGAAATCGGACCTGATGGAGCTTAATTCATCACTCTAGTAATGGTCCATACTAGAACATGTAAAGAGGAAGGAAAAAGAGTTAGTGCTATTTAGGAATAAAACTAACTAAAACGCTCGAACTCTAGAATGCAGTTCTACTGCTTGGGGGACTATGGAAAGGCCCCTAACTTAAATTCCTCTTCTTTATTCATAGTTTCTTTGAGAACACTGGCCCATCTATTCATCTTCTGAGTTCCCTAAGTAAGGTTTGCCAGTTAAGAGAGAAGCCTAAAACTATAGCAGGCACCATGGAAGCTATTTATATGGATCAAATAACTCCTTTATTTATATTTAGCAAGACATTTGAGGAAACCAGCTGTCATTTTTTAAAACTGGACTCAATTTGACATCAGAAGAAACAAAATTGTTACAGGAACATGAAAATAAAACTCTTAATGTTTTAAGATAGGTCCTTAAGGGTTGAAGAGATGCTCAGTTGGTAAAAATGCTTGCCCTAAATCATAAGAACCTGTGTTTTCAAGCTCAGCACCTATGTAAAAAGATGGCACACAATGTATGTCCATAATCTCTGGCAAGGAAGATTTCCAAGGCTAGAAAAACAAGTCAATCTACCTGAATCAGGGAAGACCAATACAGTGAAAGAACTTGTCACAAAACCTAAAGTGAAAGATAATTGAGAAAGATACTCAGACTGACCTCTGACAGCAACATAAATATACACACCTGTGCACACACACATGTATACACTAATGTGTGCACACATAAACACAAACACATACAGACTGAGCAGATGTTGAGGACACATCAAAATAAGTAGGTGAATGAAAAGATCGTCGTCACTGCTCTGAAGGCAATCCAAGCACAAGAAAAAAAAAACAAAAATTAAAAATATGACTTTAATTTAATAGGCAATTAAATAACAAAATGCATGGTTACAATAGCTAAGTAGAGAAAAATTTCATTAAAAGAATAGAAATTATGAGACTTTGGAAGATAAGACTGAGGTCTCTATATATGTAGTATATGTAAGTTCTAAGAGCAAAAACTAGATACTAAAAGAAGAGACTATCAATCAGAGGACCAATAAGCATTAGGTCCCAGAAGTATAGATATCATTGGTTATGCTGAAAAGTATGACAGATTAAAGCAGTCAGTCGTTCTCAACCTGTGGGTCATGACCCCTTTAAGATCAAATATCAGATATCCTGCATATCGGTTGTTTACATTGTGATTCATAACAGTAGCAAAATTACAGTTCTGAGGTAGCAAAGAAATCATTTTATGATTGGGGTCACCACAACATGAGGAAGTGCATTACAGGGTCACAGTGTGAGGAAGGCTGAGAATGACTGGGTTAAAGGAAAAGTGAACAGAATTTTCACACAACTCGATGACCTTTTTCAGTGCTCGAGGTTGAGCCCAGGTCCTCACACACGCTAACCAAGGGCTTTGCCATTGAGCTACATTAGCAGCAGAAACTATACACAGCTTAATAAATTTTGGTAAAATTTAAAATTTCTACAAAATATTAGAAGTGAAAGTTACCTAGAAAACAAATGAAAAAGCATAGTTCTTACCAGCAATAAGAGAAATTCATTCAAAATCCTGAGACAAAGATGGATGTGATCGTTCATACCAATAATCCCCTCATTCAGGAAAGCAAGACAGAGGGATTGTCAGGAGTTTGAGGTCAACCTAGACTATATAGTAAATTTGAGGTCAGCCCGAGCTATATACAGTAAGACCCTTTCTCAGCCTTTCACCCCCAAAAGACTTTTAAGGAAAACATTGACAGTTTACAACCTATATCTGGTCCAGTTATTGATCAGAAGTAAAGTCAAACAAACACTTTCAGATACACAATAAACCTAGAGAAAGATTTTAGCTATTATACTCTATATTTAATTTTTTTAAAGTGCCAGGAAAATGATCCAATAAAATGCAAATACAGTATCAGGAGAAAAGTGAGAGAAGATAGGCATATGAAGAAAAATAACTACTCACCATGACTTCAAAGAGAGGGGTGCCAAAGAAATCAAGAGCAAGATATGTGACCTCTGTGGGGTAGGATACTGACAGTGACTCACAGTACATGCCCTTCTTTTTGAACCCATTCATTCACTGGGATAAGTTCTATAAATATTATTGTTCTGGTGGCTAATATTTGGAATTAGAGCTGAGGAGATAGCTCAATCAGAAAAGTGCCTGTCTTGCAAGTTTAAAGACCTGAGTTCAATTCTAAAAACCTACTTAAAAAAAAACAATATGAGTCAGGTATATTAGCATGCACTTGTAGCATGCACTGAGAAGGCAGAGACAAATGGGTTCCTCTCTGAGACACTAGCCAGTCAGTCTAGCCAATCTGCAGCCTCCAGGCTAGTGAGAGACTCACAAAAAGCTAGGTGACACCTGAAGAATAATCCTCAAGGCTGTCTGTCCTCTCTTCCCTATGTGTACCCAAACACCTGCACAACCACACACATATTAACATACATGCACAAAAGTCAGTTAATTAAATAGTTGCCATCAATGCATAAAGAACCACTAAAGAGAAGCAGAATTGAAATAACCTGCATATTTTAAATTTTGAGAACATAAACAGAAATGCAATAAAAAGCAGAAAAAGGGGAAATATATAGAGATAAATGTAAATAGGCTATATGGTGGGAATTTCATAATTGAAACTCCAACTTCATGAACAGGGAATGGGAAGTTTGTGAAGGCATATAGCCAGTCATTAAAATTACTGTAATAATAACAGTCAGAAAATTCTCAGGGCACTGAGAAGGGATGGAGAGAAATACTGAGAACAATCAACTATTAGCATCTTAAACTTCCACAACAGAATATAAAAATATACTTCTAAACATGGACAAACAAAATCCTAAAATTATAGTATTTAGAACTTTAATTATACTCACAAAAATATAAAATAAAATCATGATTTCAAAGGAATTAAACTGGAGTACAAAAAGCCAGGTAAGATGGGATTTTGCCCTTCTCTTCTTTGGAATGGTTTTTCTCTTTGCCATTCAGATTTTACTTTGGCTTCTTAATTAGTATATAGAATTTTAAGGAAAGCAGTGCCATATTGTCCCAGACATATCAGTAAGTGGATCATTTAGAGTATCAGGAATTTAATGCCATGGTTGAGCCTGAGAACTAGGGTGTTTTGGATCTAGGTTTTTAATTCTAAGATTCTAGACACTTGAAATGCCAAAGTAGTGCCAATCAAGACTTCACACGCTTGCTTCTTTGATTGGCACTTATTGTGTCCATCAATGAAGCAAGCGTGTGAGGTCTTGATCTGTTTCACTAATCCAGTCATCATTTGTTTACTTCTGTTGAGATAACTGATATATTTCTCTTTTTTTACAACCCATTCCATGTGCCATAATAACACCTTATCCATTTCTGGGTAATAACAACATCAGTAATAATAATAATAATAATAATAGAAGAAGAAGAGGAAGAAGAAGAAGAAGAAGAAGAAGAAGAAGAAGAAGAAGAAGAAGAAGAAGAAGAAGAAGAAGAAGAAGAAGAAGAAGAAGAAGAAGAAGAAGCAGCAGCCAATTTCATGACAATTGTGGGGTTTTTTTGGAGGTGGGATTTTATTTGTTTTGTTTTGTTTTGCTTTGCTTTGCTTTTTGAGGAGAGGTCTCAGGTAGCTCAAGCTGGCCTCAAACTCAGCATGTAGTGCAGGATAACCTTGAACTCCTCATCCTCCTGCCTCTGCCTCTGAAGTGCTAGGGTTATAGGTGTCAGCCATCGCTATCATGTGTGCCTTGTTTGAGGATTGAACCCAGGCCTTGTGGATGTGAGGCAAGCACTCTACCAACTGAGCTACATCCTAATCAACCGTACATTCTTTTTAACCAAAACCCCAATACCACAATCCCTTTTTGGAGATGCCAATTTATGTACGCAAGACAAACAGGAAATTTCTGAGCCTCCCTACAACCTTAAAAGATGACAGTTCCCAGACTCAGAGAAAATATACCCATATTCCTGAAAGAAAAAAAGCTTTGTATATTTATACTTTATTTAGAATTTTTTTAGAGGTGGATTTTACAAAAGAAAGAACGAAGAGATCTGTGGCAGGGGAGCGGGACTAGAAGAAGAGAAGAATGACAGGAATAATAAAAAGAGGTAGACAAAGGAAGTGGGGAGGAAGGAAAGAAGAGAAAGGAGATCTGTGAGGTAAAACACTACAGCAGATAAATGAAAAACGACAGGACAGAAAGTCGTGGAAGGCTCAATTAATTAGCTATTGTCCATTTCCTTGAGAGAACTCTAACAAATCTGTCCTTGTCAGTGACAGGAAATCTTTTTGAATTCTTTGCAAAGGGATATTAATGGTCACGGCAAGCTCCAGCACCCCTCCTCCCTGCTACCATGATGCTGGGAGGTGTTAGGAATTCCTGGAGACCATACTGCAAGCCAGTCTGGGTGGACCAGGAATGTTTCTCTCTTGTACACTGACAGGGCTCCTCTAGCTCACATATTGTCAACCATCTCTCCTTGACTGGTACAGCAAGAGGCTGACATTTAATACCCCGAGGATATAGATGTTTGAATGCTGGTTATTGTAACAAAAGAAGGATCCAAACTCTGCAAGACCAAATGAATCAGATAAAGCTGACGCCAAGATAAATCTGTTTTATATCCATTCCTGCACGGGTTTTGCTAATCTATGTAGTTACAGCGTTCTCCCTGAAAGAAGGGGGAAAATTTGCCCACCATGTGTCAGCAAGTCCATGTGGAATCCCTATTTTTAATCTCCAAGGTATAATGTTTTAGGCAAAGACCATTTTTATGCTGACTTTGTCATGAACTCTATTATGAGAGAGTGACAGAGAAAGAAATTGAAAAAGGTGGATGAGAGAGAGCTGGGGGAGGACAGAAAAAGAAGCAGAGAGATTTCTTCTTGAATGGCCTGTATAAATGCAGGGTTGTTTTTTTTTTTAATGAATGAATTCTGTTCCATCATTGACAGAGGACTGCCTCTCTTCCAGTCACTCAGACACCTACTCTTCATCAGCCAGTATTTATGCTGCCAGATTGGACTTTCATATGGAGGCCTGAAGCAGCAATGTTACAGATGGCAGGAAATCTCTCATGAGATTGATAACGATGAAGAAAGATGCCACATTAAGTCAGAAGGTGCCACTGTTAACATTCCAGCTCAGAGGAGAATATTTCTAGCTAGTACTCTTCTCCAAGGGCTGTTTTTTTTCTTCCGACTTCAACTAAAATTCACCCCCCCCAGAAGTTTACATCCCCACCCCGTTTACACCTACTCTTCTCTACTGTCAGTGTGTCCACTGGTTGTCCCCCTAGATGCTTAGCCTTTGCTTTCTTTAGGTGGCTGAGATGCGGCTGCTGAAGGCCCTAAGGTGGGGGAAGGGAGGGGGAGAGAAGGTCTTTTAGCCCACATTTTCTTTAACAAAGAGACCACTATGCAAAGGTTCTTGGAAAAGCCTGAATGGTGTTTCTTGTGACGATGCAGCCCTCAGTGCATCTGCTACTCCTCAAGACAAACACTATGTTCATAAAAACCCCTGCCTCTGAGGCCCTGGAGAAAGGCTGGTCTCCGGGGTGCAGGAATGGGGGCTTGGGAAAGTCAGCACTGCTGGAGGATCTGCAGTGGAAAGCTATAGGATGGAGAAGGGGGGCCTGCTAACTACCTTCTCCACAGAGGTACCCTGACTGAGGGAAGGCTCCCCGTGTGCTGCCTGGACATAGCCAGTTGCCAGTCAAGAAACACACGGGTCCTCTGAGCAGCTGGAGCTTTTCCATTATCGGAGAAGAGAAGCACATGATACATTTTCATAAAAAGAAAAGAACAAGATTTCATTCTAATCTTTAGTTTTCTTAGTCCTGGCCACTGATTTCCTAAATAAATAAATATATACATATATATACATATATATACAAATATACATGTGTATATATATACATATATACATGTGTGTATATATATATATATATATATATAATTTTTTTATGTGAGGGCAGCCCTTCTGAGTATTCTTGACTAGATGCCACTTTGAGTCTTCAGTCCTTGTAGAATCATCTAGGTTGACAGTTCTGACCACATTCTGCCATGGGATAATGCATTTGTACACTGTAAAGATTTGTCACTCGTATTGGTTTCATAAAATGCTAATTGGTCAATAGCCAGGCAAAAGGTATAGGCAGGGCAACCAGACTAGGAGAATTCTGGGAAGAGGAAAGGCAGGGATGTAGTTGTAAGCCAGATACAAAGGAGACAAGATGAGAATGCCTTACTGCGAAAAGGTACCAAGCCACGTGCCTAAATAGAGATAAGAAGTATGGGTAAATTTAAGTTGTAAGACGTAGTTAGTAATAAGCCTGAGCAATAGCCCAAACAGTTTACAATGAATATAAGCCTCTGTGTGTTTGTTTGGGACTGAATGGCATTGGGACCAAGTAGAAAAGAAACTTCCATCTACAGCCTCTGTAGCAACATCACTTTGCTCTGTCATAAGAAAAATTCCGCCAGTCTATCGAGCACCCTCCTCTTTCCTTCTTTCCAACTTCCTGTACACTGGCTTGTGCTCTGAGTCTTGGGTGTTAAGTTCCTACTTGTTCTTATTGGAAGCAGAGGTGAGCCCAGTCTCTCTACTTACCGTAAGACCTCACTGTACTGGGGCCTCTATTTACCACAGTGCCCCTCGTTGAATAAAGTCTGCCTTAAGACTTTGCCAAGCATCCTGACTGTCTTTTTATTTTTCACCCCAAACATCTCAGGCATGTAGGCAAAGGATGGGCTCTCCAGTTTCTCCAGGCACCCCAGTCTCCTTGGGGGGAGGGCAACCTGACACAGGCTAGGAAATGAGAGTGGATTGAGGGTTCTCTAACCCCTAGCACAATCAGATAAGGAACATGCTCCCTGTCTCTCCCAACTTAGAAAGAGTCATCCAGAGCAACAGACAAAACATGACGTAATGAGACTTGCAAACTGAGCAAGTACAATTTGGAAAATTTGACTCTTCTCGGCCAACTTGGGTGATATATTATCCGAGTCCAATCTGAAAAATGCCAAGCAGGGAAACAAGAGAAGGCCCTGTCAACAGCCCCTGTGCAGCAATATCTGTGTATAAGCATTTAATTAGCTTCCCACGTTTGCAGGAACTCTAGTTCATTTAAAACACTCTGGGCAGCTCCTCCTGGACCAGGCCAACCCTCGTAGAGCCTGGACATAGACTGCCTACCACCTGGGACGGACATTTGGAGAGTCTTAATTGAAGGAAGTTCCTTGGTTTTATGTCTAGATGATGTACCATCAGCATTTCCTCACCCACAAAAATACACAGAGGGGCAACTAGTTCAAATAACTGGTTTAAATCCGTAAATTGCAGCACGGCTTCAAGTAACTTTTAAGGTCGTTCTGTGTCTATGGATAAGTTAGATGGCGTCATAAAATTTTTAGAGCTAATGTAATCTTTTGCAGTAGGTTCATCTCATCAGCTGAGATAGGTTTGAGGCGCTTCCCATCTCTCTCGTTCTTCTGATTGTCCTTGAGACCCGGGAGAGGATGAGTGCTTTCTCAGCACGCTCACGGTAGCCACATCTTCCCCCTCCAGGCTGCAGGGTCTTGGATCTTTCATTTTCTTCTCTCAGGGGAGAGAAGGGATTGCTAAATATGGTTAATTTCCTACTTTTGGTTGCATTTCTGCTGTGCAGTCTAATCCTCTCCTTCATCTCTTTTGTGTAGTTCTTCTAGAAGCTTTGGTCTTTAGTGACCTTCTCAAACCATTTCATTAAATGCCCTTTGCCCTGTAAATTACAGTACTCTGAAGCTTCGGAGTTTAGCATATAAAAAAAAAAAAGCAAGCGCCTCTGTACACTGCCCTGGGATAAGGTGTGATGAAAATTCCGTACAAGCTGAACGGTACTTCCTAATCAAATGGGTGTAACAGATGGCTGCTGGAGCAAACCATCACAATGGAAATATCTGCAGTTCTCATGGTAACGGAATCTGCCAGGTCTGAGGGATTTGCTGTTTTTCAGGACATCTGAGCTGCAATCTCTTTCGAGCTGTCTGGCTCTCTCTCTCTCTCTCTCTCTCTCTCTCTCTCTCTCTCTCTCTCTCTCTCTCTCTCTCTCTCAGCATGATGGAGATAGAGTTGAAAGGTGGAGTCTGATTTTGCATTCCAGCTGTGATTAAAGACCCAGGCGTACATCCCACGAGATAATACACTGCATATTCATTATGCTATCTAGAACCTCTTTAGCTTCTGGGACACAACCGTCACACAATTACAACATGCCTTCTTCAGGAGTAAAAGGGGGGTTGGGATGAAGGAGATCAGAGAACGGCGGCCAGGGAGAGTATGAGGAATTAAGATGCATGAGATGCGCCTTGTAATAAAGATATGGAGCCCTATTAAAAGTAACAGTCGTTTCTATCCTGTGGCAGCACGTCAAGATGACTTAACGGAGCAGGATAAAACATCTGGCCTGCGGGGAGAAATACATGATGTCGGTTTCCAAACCATAATGTAGACTATGGGGAAAGTAAACAATAGATAAGCAAGTGTGTGCCTTCCTGATGAGTAAACACACGTGGAAGGTTTCTTTACACTCCCCAGTCAGAGAGAAGACCCATCTCAAGGAGGAGGTTTGTGTGTAGACACCGAGCTTTCGCTATAAACCTAAGGTTTGAGGTTAAACCCACAGGACTATACTAGAAAGGGGCTTGGTGGGTTTTCTCCATTATTTATTATTATTATTATTGTTATTATTATTTTGCTTCATGTTATTCAAAGCCTCCTGATTATAGAACAATGCACAGAGAAGGGGAAGTAATCAGTCAAAATTCTATTTTATTAAAGTCTTTTCTCCAAATCCCTCTCGATTTAAAAAAATAAAGAAGAGTATACTGCCTTCTTTGCTACAGTACCGACCAGCAAAAAACATGCACGCAGACACACACACACACACACTGACACACAGGGCTGATTCACAGCTGCCTGGTCCCTTGGGTCTTTTTGAGTTTGAAGATCAGACAACATATAAGAATTCAGTCTTGACTCAAAGTGGAAACAAAGACGACCATTCTTAGCCATGCCAGCAATGTGAAATGAAAAACTCCAGGCTGGAGGCTGGAGCCCCCTAGCTCGCTTCCCCACCCCATTGTCCTTGCGGGCACTACTGTTAAATACATATGACAGGCAAAGAGATGAAGAGAATAGACGCCAGAGAGTAATGATTGGATCTCCCTTTTCATGAGCTAGAATAGCCAGAACCATGGAAGTCGGTGAAGTAGCACTTGAGATGGGGCCCTGGGAGGCACCATTGTCTCCCTTTCACGTGGCGCCTGAAGAACATATTATATTATATAACCTTTCTCCCAAGCCTGTCCTGCTTTGACTGGGACCGTCTTCCTTGAGAAGCCAGCAAATAGCAACTTGTGGATGACAATCTCCTTAACAAGCCGGATTAGTTGGTTTAAAGCGATGAACTGAGGCCATTTGTGCAGATGCTAATCAAAAGAGAAAAGGGGAGAAATTTTAAAAAGCCTCATGCATCCCCATCACTTGTAAGTACTATTTAGATAGAGAGCCGCACATCCCAGGACCACGTCTGTGCTCTGACCTCAAAGGCACACAAAGGCCTTTGGGGCTAGAAAGAAGGGGAGAAGGTTTGCATAGGGTTCGTGGCTCTATAAGGACTTCCAAAGCATTTTCTTTCTTGGATGTTGTTCTTCATTTGTATCCCAGGAGGCCTTTTACTTTCCAGCCCCTAGCACAGAACTTGGCACGCAGAAGGGGCATATATTAAAATCTTTGATAGAGGACTGGGATTTGCTTGGAGGAAAGGGTGGCTACAAAAGGAAAGGGTCCAAAAAATACTCAAGCGTCAAAAGCAAATAAATGTAGTGGTATGGAGTAGTCCTATTTTTCCTCTCCATGATAAAAAAAAAACTAAAATTGCATTAAACACAGCAGTCAGCATATCTGGAAAGATGCTCTGTGTCTTCCGAGATCAACGGCCAAGCTATGGACATTATTAATGTCCAACTATAAAGAGCACTCCAAACACACAGACACACAGACACACACACACACACACACACAGAGAGAGAGAGAGAGAGAGAGAGAGAGAGAGAGAGAGAGAGAGAGAGAGAGAGAGAGATGCCCAACTGATGGTTTGAGCTCAGTATAATTCCATTAAATAATCATCATCATCATCATCTGCCATTTCACCGGTTTCTCGGTGAGGTCACTTCTTTTATGCCTCAAGAAGATGCTTCTGACTCATGAGGGAAAAGCATTGCTTCCTCTAAAATCCCCTGAGGATGGCATACTATGCATCCTAGTCCATATTGAACCTGAGTGTATAGTCACCTGAGTGAGAGAGAAAAACAAGTTGTGTTTGACTGAAAGTGAGACCCCAGCCCTCTGATACTCCTATATCCAAGGAGTCTGCGATGATTGAAAGTGTCACCCCAGCCCTTGGCATTCATCCTTGGGGCGCCAATGAAGCAGAAAGCTCTATCTCAAGCCTCCTCCCCTGGGGGGGGTTACCTTGGTCCAGACTCCACCTCCAGGAAAGCCCGCTAAGCGCTAACTGCGCCCCCACCCCCGTGGTCTCTCTCTCTCTCTCTCTCTCTCTCTCTCTCTCTCTCTCTCTCTCTCTCTCTCTCTCTCCACCCCCCCATGCTCCCAACCGCCTGGTAGCACTGCATTTATTAAATGTGCACTTTTTTTTATTCAGTCTCGTTTGGTCTAATTGGAATCATTTGAGTCACCAGAGAGGCTCCTCTTAAGAATATTCTTAACAAGTTGCTAGAGAGACATCCAGCTCTCACATACCAAAGCAAGTGACACACTCAGAGATGAACACACACACACACACACACACACACGTGTGCACACACGCAGGTCTAGCACCTTCTGAGATTTTTTTTTAAACTACCTTCAGAGTACTTGTGTTTGTTTTAAGGATTGCCTAAGCCAAATGCTTTCTGGCGTGCTAACCTAAGAAGCTGGGGATGCCTGCTGGAATAATTCAGCCAGAAACTTTCAACTGCTCTACAGGTTGGAGAAAAGTAGGATTTGGAGTCCTTTAAAGGCAAACACAGAGGCAGGCTCTCTGGGCAGCTCTCACCCCTCACTCAAGATCAAGGTTGCAAAAGATTTCCTTTCACAGGGAAAGGTTGGAACCAACCTCAGAAATGCGCAGATATCAACTTCAAAACCACCCATCCATCCAAAGACTGCTCTTCAGACCCGAGAGGGAGGGGGAGAGGAGTGGGGGAGGGGGAGAGGAGTGGGGAAGGGGGAGAGGAGTGAGAGGAGGGAGAGGGAAATGGGAGGCTGGGAGGAGTCGGAAATTTTTTTCAATAAAAATAAATAAAAAATAATTGAAAAAAAAAACACCCATCATTTAGAGACAAAGTTAGCTCTTTCTCCGTACCCAGCCCATGTTACCTCTTGACCGTGGATAATTCTGTTTCTGTCTACTGTCAGCGGTCTTTTCCTTCTCTACATACCAGTCATCTAGAACTAAGGAGTGGGGTTTTCGGTACATGGCATTTGGGTCACCTTTGTTGTTGCTGCTGTTGTTTAACTTCTTCCCTGGTTCCCTGGAATGTTCACAGCCAAAGTAGAAGAATGAGGCTTGTTTTGAAAAAGCAGAAAGTTTCAAAAGCTGGTTCTTCCTTCATTACCCATCCCCTCCAGAAAAAGACAATCAAGAACTGATCTGGACTACTTTGTCACAACTGAGGCTAGTCAGCCTTAAGTAGACACCTACTGTATACAGCACACCTTCAAAGTACTGAGAAACTGAAAACACAAAGTGGTGCCATTTTGTCCTCAGTGAGCATCCAGTCGTGCTATAAGCATTAAGATGCAGCTGGGTGTGGCGGTGCATGCCTTTCATCCTAGTCCTTGGAAGGCAGAGGCGAAGGTACCCAAACAATGACCCTGAAGTCAAAGCAAGTTCATTGCTTAATGTTCCATTAGACATGTAAGACCTGATGAATTTCAAGAGATTGCATGTGAAATGTCAACAAATATGAGAAGAGGCATTCCAAATAGAACGACATTAATGCTGAGAGAGAAGTTGGGGAAAGCATGGGCACCCCAAAGAAGTAAGTGAAATAGATAAAAGTGTTAGGAATCGCTAAGCATCACCAAGCAAAGGAACCCTATAATGACAAACTCTCATTCCACTGAATTCATGAAACACCGATTTGTGACATATCCAGGGATGCCTCGGATAAAGAACACCCCAAGAATGTATTGCCAACGGACAGTCCTGGGGCAATCGTATTGCCACAAAGCACCCTTTGCCTTCTGAAAATGTGACCCTTTAAGAGGCAAAACAGCAAGCTGTGAAACCACTCCTATTCGCAATGCTTTTGGAAATGGATAAATCTTTCTATTTCAATATTTGGCATTGTGACAAGACCTAAGAGGAACTAGAGAGATAATTAATAAGGGCATGAGAGGAAAGTGCAATTAAAAATGGCAAAGACTACCCTGTAAATAAGTGTTTCATACTGAGAAAGATTATTACTGTGATCTCTAGCCTCGGACTGAAATCAAATCACTCTGAAAGGGTAATTTAAACATTATGGGGGTGAGGGGACCCATCATGGCTCCTAGCCTCAAAATTGCAAGAGAAACAAGCCTTTACTCTGACCTCACTTTCCTGTTGGTTTAAATCAACAAAATAATCACAGTTTAGTTCTGATTGGCACAACTCTCCCTCGCCTCAAGTTTTAATGTTGTTTCTCCATTTTCTACCTGAAAGTGGTTAGATCAAAAATTCTTCAAGAAAGTTCCTTCTAGGGAGTTTAAAAAACAAAACCAAACCAAGAGATTTCTCCTTGGGAACAAGGAAGGCAAATTCTCTTTATCTAATTAATGGCATTTGTTGGAGGTAAGACTTTGCTGGAGCAAATCTGAAAGCAGGAATCCCACCTAGCTTGGCAATGCCTGAACTGGCAGACTTCACAAAGTCTCCTTGAATTGTGGAGGTTTCCCATCTAAATGCAGTCCACACACTCACCACCCATAGGAGAAAACGTTTGTTTTCTGAATCTTTGGATTGTGCGATTCACAACTAAATCATTTCCTGCAACTTAATGTCACAACTCAATGCAAAATATAGAAAGATGAGGTCACAGAGACATGCATCTCCAGAAAGGGAGCTCATGCCCTGGGCTACAGTAAGTAGAGATTTAATTGGACACAGTGGGTTTTGCTATTGTTGCCACATGGAAATCAGTTATTTTAAAAGTAGCTGGTGACAATTGCCAGCTCAGCAGGCACAGTGGTCAGAGAAGAGTTTAATTCCAATTATTGCTGAGGACAGAATTGCTTATCTCAATTTTAGATGTTTGTGAATGGCACCATTATTTTAATTACCACCGCTGCCTTCATCATCATCATCATCATCTCATCACCACCACCATCATCATCATCATCCCACACTGTACTTTTCCAGAATTCTTTAAAAAGGACAGTGGTCACAAAAGTCCATTACATATTTCCTAAGTTCTCTTGCTCTTAGGTTAAATGGGGTTACTGAAACAAAAAGAAGATAAACAGCTTTTAAATACCATTCCTGATACTTCGCTCAGGGCTGGAAAGATGGCTCAGCAGCTAAGAGAACTGACTGTTCTTCCACAGAACCCAAGTTCAATTCTCAGGACCCATAAGGCTGCTCATAATCCTCTGTAGCTCCAGTTCCAGGGGATCCAACATCCTTTTCTGTCCTCTGTATGTCCAGGTATGTAAGTGGTGCACAGAGTTATATGCAAACACATATATGTAGGATACATATATGTAAGACACATATGGATGCAAAACATCCATACCCATATGATAAAATCTTTTTAAATATAATTGGCTCGTCTGCTTTGAGATCCAGGGTGAATACATGATGTGTTTGTATTGCAGTGCCACTATGCTCTCTCACTTAAATCTGTCTTTGAAAGGATTTTTAAAAGGTGAAGTGAGTACTTTTCTATGGTGGGCCCTGCTAAGGTATAAGGTATACCACTAAGCAAGCAGGACACTCCCAACAGAGCTGGTGCAAGAGGTTTATTGGGAAGGTGGAGAGTGAAGTGTCTCAAAGAGGGGACATGAGAGACAGACAGACCGATGGGAAAGTAGAAGGAGCAAGAGAAGGAACTGAGACGGGTGTGCACTTTTAAAGGGTGTGTTGTGTCACATGGCTGATAGTGGAAAGAAAGGCACCTGGTGACAGGTGGTGACAGACAGTGGGAACTAACAGTTTTCATCTATATTTCACTACAATTGTGGAAACTCACAGTTAATGGCAGAGATCATATGGCCCCCAAAACTTAATGTGTTACTAAGTGCCCTTTGTTTTGTCAACCCCTTTGATAATCATCCCACGTCTCTCAACATTGTCACTTCTCTCTGCAGAAGGTTTGGCATGTCTGTAGATGTGACTCATCTCGTGTACAAACACCTTTCTGCCATATAGGTGAGATAATTGTAGCGGCAGAGACACCTCAGACAAGAATCTCTTCTCCATAGGAGAGTCAGGCTCAGAGCTGTCTCCAGCATGGGGTCCTTGCAGTAAGGATGTGACTATATCCAGAGGGAAGACCGGTTCCTGGTTGATGGCAATAACAAGAAGACTTGAGCTTGAACTAAAGAAGAGGACACTTCATTAGAAAATGACATCAGGGATTGTCAAACCTGAAGCTGCTTATTAACAAGACTCGTGTAAGCCATTTGTAACTGTGCATGTTCCCATGCAGGGAGAATGGAAATTGTTAAGTCTGTGTGAGTTCAAGGCTATTCTGGTCCACACTGAGAGTTGCAGGACAGCCAGAGCTGTACAACAAGACCCTGCTGTCTAAGAGGGAGAGAGGGAGAGAGGAAGGGAGGGAAGGCGGGAAGGAAAGAGAGAGAGAGACCAGGTGGGCACCAGCTTCATCGTTCTCTGCTTCCTGAATGTGGCTACAGTGAGGCCAGTTACATCCTGCTCTTGTTGCTATGACTTCCTCCTCACCATAGACAATACCCCCTAAATCTGTGAGCTCAAATGAGCTCTTTTCCCCTGAAGTTGTGTTTGTCAGTGTTTTATTACAGCCATGAGAAAAATAACCAAGACAGCGGCTATGTGTGAAGTAAAGGCTCAGCATTTGCCCATTCTACAGGCAAAGAAAGTGAGGTCATACCTAGAGTCCAATAATTACTGACTGCGGCATAGGTGTGCTCAGAACCCACCTGCACCCCGTACCTACCTGCACTAAGTCCACGACACTTAGCACCTATCCACACTCACTTTGTGGCTCTTGCCTGGACTCCTGGCACGCTCTTTTAATAAGTCAGTCCTAACACATTGGGAAGACAAGGACCTCAGGAAGCCACTGTGGAAGGAATCAAAGCCAGAGCAGAGAGCTGAGAAAGTAAGGCCCTAAGAAAGCAGAGGATGATGTGTGAGCATTCCATCTCGTGCAGTGTGCCTTTAAAAAGACCATGTCTACACTTCTATATTGCTTACTATCTGAAGCTAAGCCAGAGGGATGTACATAGTGAGATCTTTGTCTCGGTTCAGGAAGGGTACAGGATAAAGATTCTGTGCCAGTAATCTTCCTCGGATTAATGGTTTCTCTTTTATCTGCAGTGTTTCTCCTCAGATGTCTTTTCTCTGAATGAGTCAGAGGAATGCAAATGCTTGATGCAGTCCGCCTGAAATATTTAAATCCAGTTTTGCAATGTTTTGCAGGTTTGGTGAAGGAAATCACACACACACACACACACACACATGATGAAGTAGCAGATGAGAATTACAGACACCGTAGCCAACAATACAAAAACGTGGTATTTCAATTTGACAACAAACTCATTTTTCTTCTTCCACTTCTTTGTTTCTCCAGATCAACATTTCGATGCTTGCCGTGAGTGGAAAGAACCTACAGCATTCTTTTGTGAGACCCAGAATCTCATCAGGAATGTATCTGATGACACGGGAAGCTGGTTTTATTTTGTCTCCTAAACGACAAGCTCTCATTATGCCGCGAGCACATCCCTCCAGAAAGCATTCTCCACACCCTCACAGAGAGTTGGGCAGTTGGACATGATTTGTGCTCGTCTTCCTGACTCCTCTTTATTCTCTTTATTCTCTGGTTCAGGCGTGGGCTTGCAGGCAGTGTCTCACAAGGAGACCTGTACGGCATTAATATTCAAATCCTCTGGCTTGGTCTGCAATGGCCTGATGGAGCTTGCACAGAGGGCCGACACTGCCAGGGAACAAATCTCGGGGAATGCAGCAGGGTAAATTGGGATTTAGCTTCCATCTCCATCTGCGATACTTAACATGAAGGCCTGATAATGAAAGGTCCCTTCTGAAGGCTTTTATTGCTGCAAGAAAGAGCTCCTACAATGTGAACCCAAGGACAGGAGGAGGCTTTCTCGTTTGCCTTTCCTCCTCGTGTGAAAGAATAAGCTCATGCCTTCGGGACAAAGGCTTCTTTAAACAACAGAGTAGAGTGCTTTCAGTGTCCACGAACATCTCCCAACATCAATGAGATTGTTGTTCACAGATGAAAAGGGGGAGGGAAAAAAATGTTGGGCATGAACAATTGGTCAATATGACATTACCCTCAAAACCATAAAGGCGGCATTTGAAACGTGAAACTCCTCTCCCTCCTATTAAATTAGGATTGATGACTTCTCAGGGACGTGCAGCATCCTTTGACTTTGCGTAAATAATTTATAATCCTTCTCTATGTCATGGTTTCTAATTTTTTTTTCCGAAGCACGTACCTGAATTAAATCTGGGAGAGCCTTAACACAGAGCACACTTCTTCTCAGAGGCTTCTCATAAATTGGTCTTCAAGAAGAGAGTATTCAGTAGTCACTGACACCTAGACTGTAGCAGTTGCTATGCTGGAGGCTCAGAGATGGAAAAGACATCATCCTTACTGTGAGAGAGCTAACGCCTGGCAGAGAAAAAGAAATCAGTATCCAGGATTTAATGCAGCAAATGCCAGAGAAGATGAGAGGACAAGTCAGGAGAGCTAGTTGTTGGTTAGCTAGTAGCTAGCTAGTTGCCTTTTTTAAAAAAAAAAATAGCCTTTTGAGTTGAGCCTTAAAGAGATTAACCGTTGGAGAAATGGGCACAAGAATTAAAACAAGAGGTTAGAGCTGAGGTCACAGATCTCTGGAAAATGAAGTGTGTGTCTTGAAATACAACTGCCTCCAGGAACAACAGCGACAACAGAAGTGTGCTGGCTTTTCTGGACCAGATTATTGTTGGTTTCTGTTACCCATACCCCTACTGATCAAGAGGTGATGTCAGCACAGGGCCTCTTTTAGATACAAGAACTATCAGACTACAGTCTCTTCAAGTACAAAGTTAGCAGCCCTTGCACCTGCATTGCCGGCATCTCCACACCCCACTCCCTCCCCAGAAAGCAACTCAGGGAATTAGATTCTCATGGCTTCTTGCAGCAGCAGATATGAATCCAGGAGCTCCTGGAGTCCCATTCAGCAGATTACCAATTACAATCAAACAAAAGAGAAGAGGCTCTCCGGACAAGAATTCCTTTATCAAAGAGTGTCAGTGAGGCTCTTGCTTTGCATGGGGAATATCTGCTGTCTGATAGAGGAATAAACATCACTGAGAAACGGTCATCCATGCGTACTCACTTGGAAGGAACCTGTTAGCTGCCGTGAATTCGGTAGAACTGAATAATGATCAAGGTACATAGAATCCCAGGGAGTGGCTACAATTTACCCACTGGAGGCTCTTAGGGATTCAAAACCTGATCCACCAACCTGCCTTCAAATCCTCATCTACGCTATAAACAGGTGTTATGTCTATGAGTACTCCTACCCAACCCCCTTTACACCTAGGGCAGCCTGCAACAGGGAAGAGTTTCTAGGGTGTACATTTAGATAAGATGGAGTCTCATTTTCTCTCTAAAATGATTTTGAGGCTGTGCATCACACAGTGTGAAAAATGACTACGTCCGCTCATGCATCAGACAGGATAATTCTGGCCAAGTTGATGCTGACAGTATTAAAAAACAATGATGGAGGAGCCTGGCCTTGCTGTTGTCATTTTAATTGTCACTATGAGTGACGAAAAAACACACTTCCTGCTCCTGCATACTTTCATGAAAGATGCTCCTGCATCTTTCAGCTTTGCAGTATCTGAGATGAGTCTCTTGAGAGTGAGAAGGGGTGTGTGTATGTGTGTGTGTTTGTGTGTGTGTGTGTGTGTGTGAGAGAGAGAGAGAGAGAGAGAGAGAGAGAGAGAGAGAGAGAGAGAACATGAGAGAAAAAGAACATGAGAGAGAAGGAAGCAGGGAAAGGAGATGGGGGAAAAGGAGCTGCAATGGGGAGGAACAGAGAAAGACAAAAAAACAACATAATCAGAAGAAGATAATGGGACAGTGAGGAAAAGTGATAGACGATTAAGAATTACTCAGATGACTCATAAATATCAGAGAGTACTTGAGTAAAACTTCTGCAAAAGGCTAGTTTTGAGACTAAATCAAGAAACCAGCAGTGGTTCCAAGTTCCACCCAGACGTTTGAGGCAGACGACCCAGGATTTCTTGTTAAAAGCTTAAGGGCTCAATTTATGCGAAGTATTCAAGGAAGCGTCTCATCCAAACAGGATATCGGTTTTTATATTAAAGAAGCAAACAGATCTCAGAGCACGGCTGATTATTCCCAGTCACAGAGGAGAGTGCCCTTTGCCTTCTTGGCACAGAGAAGGCAGGAGGCTGTCCCTTGTTTGGGGCTGGAAGGCTCAGGAATTTTAATTTCTACTCTTTAAAGGAAAGACATTCTTTTTCTCTATCCCAATAGGTGTGTCCACAAGCAAGCCTTCTCCACAGCAGTGACTGCTTGGCTGGGGCCGTGGATAGGATGCACGTGTGGCTTTGGGACATGTGTTTGGGCAAAGAATCCCAGCTCATTTCAGTGTGTGAAAAGCTAGCAGATTCCATTAGTGATTGTGACTTCACAGCGAAGTGATAAGGCTTCTGGGTGCAGCTTCTCAGAACTGAAGGTCAAAATGGGAATCTATGATGTAGAACTTCAGTTTTATCAACTCTTGATGTCAAATCTCTCTCTCTCTCTCTCTCTCTCTCTCTCTGTCTCTCTCTCTCTCTCTCTCTCTCTCTCTCTCTCTCTCTCTCTCTCTCTCTCTCTCTCTCCCCAACCCCTGGCAGAAAACTTAAAGTTAACCCAAAGAACTGATCATATTTTTTCTTTCTTTCTCATTCTTCCTTGTTTCTTTCTCTTTGAGACATGTTAGAGTGAGGAAGAGGATGGGCATTCAGAATCACAGTGACAAAGGCAACATCAGGACCGAAGGGAACGCTTAGGCCCACGGCTTGCTTATAGGAAGAGCTCATTATGAAAGAGAAGATGGGGCAGCAGAAGCATAAGGCAGCTGGTCACACTGCGTTCACAGTCAGGAAGCAGAGAGACATGAATGCAGGCACTTGGCTCACTTTCTTCTTCGTGTGCAGTCTGAGACCTCATGGGAAGGTGACACCATGCACCTTCCCAACTCACTTAGCCCCTCTCAAGATCCCCTTTCTCACTCACACACCCAAATGCTTGTCTCTTGGGTGACTCTAGAGCTTGTCAAATTGGCAATTAGCACTAACAAGGACAATCACTGTTTCTGGTTTTTCACCCTGAAGGACTGGGTTGGGGAGAACTATCACTGCATGAATCTTCATTGATGGTCCTGCTGAAGACCACAGCCAAATCCCAGATGGAAACAAGGCATACTGTATCACTGAATTTTCCTCATAATACTTGTATCTGGTAATGGCATTCTTACTTTCCTTCTTTCTTTCTTTTCTTTCTTTGTTTGTTTGTTTTTCAATAGACAGGGTTTCTATGTTTAGTAGACCTGTCTGTCTTTGGAACTCACTCTCTAGACCAGGCTGGCCTCGAACTCAGATTCATCTACCTTTACTTCCCAAGTGCTAGGATTAAAGGTGTACCCGGCTTTCATATTCTTGATACTCCTGATGTCAAGCATGAGGAAGGCATTACCAACCTTCATGGAAAGAAGTCCCATCTACCACTCTGAAGAAGACATGAACGTTAATATTTAAAATTACAATTACATTGAAGATACCTAAATTTTATATATCTGTAGACTATAGTGTTTCCCAAACAACAACAGCCCCTCCCTCCCCCCCCCCCAAAATATGATGAGTAGTGCTAAACCCTATCAGGGTAGCGTACACTGTTTCTTTATTATAAAATAATATTTTGTGTTTCTATTCATTAAATGGGTAGTTTTCATTTTAAAATATGATTTTTATGAGGTAGAATTTCTATTTCTGAGGATATGAAAAGCTAATAACTAGATCCACTAGTTTCTTTCTGTTTTTAAACAACAGACAAGGACTTGTGCCAGGGTAACACAGTTCAGTTACCATAGGAAGATCCTTTCTTGAACAATGTCAGGAAAAGTGAAACACAGCCATCGAGGGTGATGCCAGAGTCCTTTGTTTTCTTTGGCCAGGAGTTCCTCAGCATCTATTGTCTGCCGAGTGTCCAAGTAGAAGCTGCCATGATCCAGCGGAAGAAATAATAAAGTTGACTGAATTACACAGAGAACAAAGTGAGATTTTATAGAGCATATTGTACACCGGCCATCTTTTCGGTAAACATTTTGTGAGGTAAATATCTCCAGCCAGTATCTACAGATGAAGAAATTGGGGCTCTAAGCATCACCATAATGTGAGTAAAATGATGCAAAACTGTAATAAAAAACAAAATAACTAATAATGTTAGTGAACTGTGTATTCCACGCTAACCCTTGAGAGACTGCTAGGGTAATAACTTGTTTTCTCATTGGCTGCTTAAAACATTGGTTTTTTTTTTATCAACTTTCGTATTATCACATTTTGCATAGGATTCGCATAAGTTTTTAATAACCATTTTAGCTAAGCCTGTGTTCTAGGATATATATTCCCCATGGTGAGGAAGGAAAACTCCCAAAGGCTGAAATTTTTGTTTCTTGAAACCCAGCAACTAGATACTACAGGGGTGAGCTCTCTTCTTCCCAGGGGTCAGGACCATAATCATATATGTATCCAGTATTTTCTGTGGTGGTAAAATTTCACAGTGTGGAGGAGGACTAGGAAATAGTGTTTTAAAAGGCTTTTTATAAGGAGAGATAATCAAAGCAGGCTGGCCAGCAATGCTCTAAGGCACTGGGAACCAGAGAACGTGAGAAAGAGAAAAAGAAAGCCCACCGACTGAGGTGTCTGTCTGTGAGGAGGGCTCTTTGGACTCCCTTCCCACTGGATAAGCCAGGCTTGCTTATAACATTAGAAATTTTCTACCCACAAAGACATTGACAAGCTCTCACCTCTTTGTCTCTGAGAGGGGACAGCAATCTGACTTTATACTTATCTTCATTTCACTGAAGGGAAAACTGAGGTCTTGGGAAATAGTAAGCACTTAACCCAGGGGCACAGAAGCATGTGCACTCATGAGAATTCATACAAGAACAGCACAAAAACCACATAGCAGATGCATAGAAGGATGACAGAGATCTGATGGAAAAAATCAGATGTTTTAACCAAGTAGATGCTCATCGCCTCAATAAATCTCCCCACTGGTTAGCAATCTCTAGGTGTTTCCTCTCCCCGGACAGCCCCAGTTGAAAAGTAACTGAGTCAGGAGACAAGACAAGCGAGTTCTTCCTCGAGCTGACCCAACTGCTCATAATTCCTTTGTTTGTATTTCTTCCTTTAAAGCCCTTACAATACTCCGAGCCTAGTACCATCTGCTGAAGCGGGCTGAACAGGTAGCTTTAGAATGATGATAGCTCTGGGAAATGATAATCACTAGGTCATAGAAAGCTGCACTGCAGTGTATAAATAAGATAAGTAAAAGTGCTGAGGACTGCATGCTTGCTTTAATAAAATGTGTTTTCCCTTTTCGTAGAGAATGCCTTTCTCAGACGCCTGGGGAGAGAAGCTGAACTATAGACCAGAAACACGCAGACGGTTCCAGAATCCGGCAATGAGGGTGGGATCAGAGGGGAGAGGGAAGAAATATTACTTACTGAGACACAAAAGGAAAAAGGCTGGACTGAAGCCTTTGTGTTGAATTGCCAAGGCAGTGGAATGAGATCAGAACTTCCAGGTCTCATTCTGAAAGCTCCCCCTCGGTGGAGACCGAAAAGCTGCAGGGAAAAGAAGGGCTTCGCTCTTCACGCAGATCTGTGCTAGCTACGTGACCTTGGGAAACTCGGTCACTCTAAATGTCTCTCCTCTCACATGACTCTAGAAGTGCTTTAATGATGTAATGTCTGTGATGCGTCAACTTTGCTGCCCGATGCATCTCTGGTGTTTGATGAATGGTCCTGATGAAGACCCAGGAATGAACACACTGCTACAAAGATGATGGTGATGGTCCATGGGTTGTCCCTGGAAAGCAAGTGCAAGATTGAGTCCTTGGCATCTTCAGTAGGTTGAAAGCCACCATATCCTGTGGGATATCTCACTGGAAGAATTACCTATATTTCCGTAACTCAGAACCAAGCATAAAAATATGGGCAGCTTCTGAATGTTAGCAAATACATATTTTTTTCCTACGTTTTCTGCCCACATGAAATATTTTCACTACATTTCTCCATTTTTATCCCCATACAGTGTGTGATAGCTGAGGCAGGCACTAGATAACTATTAGACAGATAAAGAAACCTAGGCTTTCAAAAGTGTAAGAGAAGAGTGGTACCTGAATGGAAATCTGGGATATCTATCTCTAGTCTAACACCATACTACTGCCCAAAATTTTCTACCAAGAAATAAATGTCTGGTTCAGGTTCAGATATACCCCCTCCTATATGGTCCTACTATATTGTCATCCAGCCTCCATCTGAAGCAACATGACAGTTCCCTTAGTCATCTACCTCTTTTGTGCCCTCCAGTCCTGACACAAAGAAAATTCAGGAAAAACTAAAGAAAAAGCCCTGTCCTTTAGAGACTAATATAGCAAGGTGCCTATTAACGAGTATAAAAATGGCATCTTCTAACTACTGGACATTTGCCAGTGAAGAAATTGAGAAAGTTCTGGGGGGCTTTGCTGTACCTCATTGACCAGAGGAGAGTTGGCAGTGACCTACAAGATGTCAACCCAACAGGGGGATACGCTTTCTCCACCTACACGTACAAGCATGAGCATACAGAGTGTACGGTTTCATCTTCACAATAGCTCTACGAGAAAAATGAGGCAGAGCCCTTTCTTCAACAGAGGAACCCCAAGTCGGAAACAACGTGTAGAAATACAGAAGGACCTCTTTGAAGAGCCAGGCCTTAAAACAGAAATCTCCAAGAACTCTGTACCATATAGATTACTGCCTCTAAGTAAGAAGCAACAGAAAATCCAAATTTCAAATTTGCTTACATAAAGAAAACAAATTGGCCTTTTGATTTATGTAACTAAAGAGTTGTGTTTTCTTTCTCCCTGTGACACACACGTCTTAGAAACAATTTTTAAAATGGAAAGACTGATTTTGTCTCTTTGTTTCTGAAGCCTCAGCTCAAGGTCACTTAGCTCCATCGCCTTGGGCCTGACGTGAGTCTAAAGATTACAGCAGAGGATGGGCAGTGGTGGCGCACGCCTTTGATCCCAGTACTCAGGAGGCAGAGGCAGGCGGATCTCTGTGAGTTCGAGACCAGCCTGGTCTACAAGAGCTAGTTCCAGGACAGGCTCCAAAACCACAGAGAAACCCTGTCTCGAAAAAAAAAAAATTATGGCAGAGAGGTAGAGCACAACCACTCACCTCATGGCAGCCAGGAAGTAGCAAAATAGGGCAGTGATCAAGGGACAAAATACATCTTTCCTGGGTATATCCTATGACCTACCCTACTTCCTCCACAGCCTTACCTCTTACTTTTCACCACTGTCCAACAATGCCAACCATTATGAATCCACCAAGGGATGAGTATTGTGAAATATTCTTTTAACTGGGAAAAGATATGTTACATTGCTTTATACAGCAGAATATTACTTTAACTGGGTAAAGCTGTGTTACTTTTGCTTCTGCTGCCTTTGTTTAATAATGTAAGGATGTGTGCTTAATTATGTAAAGATGAGTTGCATTTGTTTCACCTTGCCTGCCTAAGGCACCTGTTTGGTCCAATAAAAATCTGAAGAGTCAATAGCTAGGCAGGAAAGGGATAGATGGGGCTGTCAGGCAGAAAGAATAAATAGGAGGAGAAATCTGGGCTCAGAAGAGTAACAAGAGAAAGAGGGAAAAAGAGGGACACATCCGGGGCAAGAAGTCAGGCATCCATCAGCCAGCCAGACATGACATGAGAAGCAGTGAAGGGAAGACATACAGAAGAAAAGGAAAGCAAAAAGTCCTGAGGCAAAAGGTAGATAAAGAGAAAAAAGTTAATTTAAGTTAAAAGATCTAGCCAGAAATAAGCCTAAACTGGGCCAAGCATTCATAACTAATAAGAAGTCTCTGTGTCACGATCTGGGAACTGATTGGTGGTCCAAAAATTTAAAAAAAGAAAAGTCTAGTACAGATGAGCCCATTGATTAACTGTGACACAACAATTACTCAATGATTACATACACTAGATGAGAACAGGTCTTCAACAAAAGTAAAAAGTCTTTGGAGGACACTTTGTATCCAAAATATAATGATAGCTTGGGGAATAATTCTATCTTCAAGCTTTGGGCTAAAACTTGAGTAACTCCATCTTTAAGCTCCACATGTCAGCTGCCCCAGAACTGTAGCACTCTCCTTCTGGAGATCCTTAACTGATAACCTCCCACGACCAACTGCATGAAGAAGAAAGCATTTGTGTCTTTTTCATCTCAGGCAGTAAGCCTCACTATGGTTGGAGCAGATTAACGCATATGCCTGTCTCGGAACCAGTCACAATGGGCTAAGGGAGAAGATTATTTGATGAGCTATTCAGAGCCCAAACTGGAATCCAGGTAATGTCAATCCCACAAATTCTATCTGATTGACTGTGGGAGAGATATCTTTCCTATGGAAAATCAAGATGCTAATATCCCATAGAAGAGGTGATGGCCACTTGAAAGTAACCTTGTAGTCACACTTTTCAAAAGGAAAACCCAATGTGAACTCAAAGGGCAGAGCTTTGACAAATGCTATTATATTCCATTGGGGCCAACCTATGAAATCAACACCTCAAATAAGAGACATATTTCTACCAATTTTGGAGATTGAGGGGCCCAAAACCCTCAGACACTGCAGACCCAGGGTCAAGTGGATACTCTTCCTCCTTCATAGACACCCATCCTGTTGTCTACTCACATGGCTGAAAGGAAGAGAAAGTATGTGTCTTAGTGTTGTTTTTAGTAAGTGTGTCAGTGTCACTAATGAGAGGGCTCTATCACATGAAAAGTTTCCTCCTGAAGTCCCTAACCCCAGTTGTCAACAACTTAAGGGACAGAAGCTCAACTTATAAACGTTGGGAGTACGCAAACATTCAGTCCATAGTAGGTTCCCTCACGGCTGATGCTCCTTGAAACTACTTCTTTGTTTCATCCAAATTTATCTTTTGTCTGGACATAATCTGAAAGGCTGGTGAGAAACACAGTGTAAAGTGACTTCAAGTTGTTTTCTATTTGCAAGGTGACCATAGTCTTTTCTTATACTAGAAGAAAAACAATATGGGGTAGTCATTAAAAATACAGACAATATGATTCTGACACCTGAGTCTACACGGCTAGTTATAATTACACTCTAAACTGTGAAACCTTGGATTTATTGAACCTGTCTGTGCTTATACACATACATATACATACATACATGCACATAATTTACATTTACATCCATCATAACAGGGAGCTATAGCAGCTGCAGTAGTTGAGTCCCAGGTGGCAGGAATTTGTAGCATGGCTTGTTTAAACCATGGAGGATCAGGAAGCAAAGAAAACCAGAAGGTGGTATCATCTTCAAGCACCACCACTTAGTAATGTCTTTGTCTGGTTTGGTTAGCAGGGTAATTGTAGCCTCACGAAAAGAGTTATGCAATGCTCCTACTGTTTCTACTGTATAGAACAGTTTGAAGAGTGTTGGTATTAATTCTCCTTTGACTTGTAGAATTCTGCCCTGAAACCATCTGGTCCTGGGCTTATTTGGCTGGGAGACTTTTTATGACTATTTCTATTTCTTTAGCAGTTAGAGGTCTATTTAATTTATCATCCGGTCTTGATTTAATTTCAGTAAGGGATATTTATCCAGAAAATTGTCCATTTTCTTTAAGTTTTCCAATTTTGTTGAGTACAGGTTTTCAAAATATGACATAATGATTCTCTTGATTTTGTCCATGTTTCTTGTTATGTCCTCTTTTTCATTTCTGATTTTGTTAATTTGGATACTCTCTCTGCCTTTTGGTTAGTTTGAATAAAGGTTTGTCTATTTTGTTGATTTTTCTCAAAGAACAACTCTCTGTCTCATTGATTCTTTGTATTGTTTTCTTTGTTTCTATTTTGTTGATTTCAGCTCTCAATTTGATTATTTCCTTCCATCTAGTCCTCCTGGGTGAGTTTGCTTCTTTTTGTTCTAGATTTCTCAGGTGTTCTGTTAACTCACTAGTGTGGGATTTTTCCAGCTTATTTATGTAGGCATTTAATGCTATGAACTTCCCTCTTAACACATGGAGACCTTTCAGAGGATCTTGCTCCATCAAACCACATTAGCCTGGAAGGAATCCACAGGTTTCTATTCTCTGCAGAAACAAAAACAGAACCTCTTTTCCAAAGTAACATAGCCTTAGACTCAAATTTTGAAGTCAAAATACCTTTAAAAAATATATATGTTGGTTTAGCTTAGCAGCCCCCAGAATCAAATGTCTCTCTGCAGTCAACAAATTCAAAGAAAACACAATAATATATATACTCCAGACTCTCTTCATATTTTCCATCTTTATGTTGCTTTTTCTTTACTCCTTTAATATATGACTGTCTCTACTCTTTTATATTACTTTTACTGTCTCTTTAAAGACTTTGTTTTATTTTTAAACCATTTACTTTTTTATAACTGTCTATACTCTTTTTCCTCTCTCTCCCAAGCCTATGTACCTTTTTAAATACACTGTGTCCTTTAGAAGTCTTTATGTCTCAATTTGTCCTATTGTGTATCTGGAATCCTTTTCTGGCAAGGAGCATTTTAAAATGGTAAACAGTGTGGTTGCGGCAGTAGCTCTACCTCTCTTGGCCTTTCAATATGGCAGAGGTACATTTACCGCCAGCTCTGGGAGCCATGTTCACTATCTCACCCCAAAGACACAGCAGATTTATGTCATCATTAAACAATTAGTAACAAGCTTTCACAAACCCCATTTAAGTGCAGGACTCCTAAAAGAGCCAGAACCATTTATGCTGCCAGCATGAACCAGGATGCCATCTCTAAAGGAAGTCACGCAGTTTTTGCTGTTAATGCGAAGTCAGGAAGCCTTCTCTTAAGGAGCTGCACCTCTCCTTGCCAAAAGCAAATGCAGTCTATCTGAAAATATGTGGTTATCAAGAAGCTCCAATTGACTCCCATTTTTTTTGGTCTAGAAGGCCCCTTTTTTAAAGCTTTCTTGGGCTTTGTGTAAATGTACATTGTCCCAAATGGAGTCATTAGTCTGGGTGGATGGGAAACATAAGTGTGGTCTCTAGTTACAGTAGAGAAAGCTGACATAGAATTTATAGAGATCCACCTGCCTCTGCCTCCTTGAGTGCCTGGCTTGCTCGGTCACATTCTGAGCAATCAAGAAGGAGAACACTTGGGCTAGAACAAGGAGCAGATATGACTTTCAAAGCCCATTCCCAGTAATTTCCTTGTACCAGCAAGACAGCTTCTGGGGTTCCAAAAACAGTAATATCAGCTATAGATAAGATGTTCAAACACACGAGCCTGTGTAAGACATCTCAAATGCAAACTATAACACTGTAAAAGGAAAATAGCAACAGCCACCCAAGGATATTTTGAGAGCTAATTTATCTGATACACCAGTAATTAGCTTTCTATAAATGATCCAGTAATAAATCTTTAAGACATTATGAGCCATGTAGTCATCCCTGTGGCAACTCTGCCTTTACAGCAAGAATATATCCACAGGTGATATTTAAAGAAATGAGTGTGACTATGTTCCAATAAAGCTTTATTTATGAAAACAGATATCAGTCTAAGTTGGTCTGGCATTGAGTAAAAGCTCAATTTTGCAATTATTGAAATAATATAATAGCAAATGGCAGTCAACTATCATTCTTTCACACAAAATTGCTCTCACTTGGTGGTCCTCTCTACCATGCTTGTTGACTCGGTGGTTATTTCTCATGATCTATGTGCCTCAGTCTATTGACTTAGCAACATAGTACAGTAAGAAAGCTCTTTGCTTCTCTAATTGGATGATCCATCACACATTCAAATTGCCTTATTCATATGACATGAAGAGGAAAGAGTCAGCAAGAAGTTCCACACAATGACTAAAACCCAGTGCTGGAGGAATACACAGCAGGAAGAGAGTAACCGCTATGATTTTCTGAACTGAGTGTCTGGCCTCATTGCTGAGCATTCGCTTACAGGCATTTGCTCCCATCAAAATGATTGCTTTATATTACAGTCACCTTTTAAAGCTTTCTTCACATATCCATGCACACGTGTGGTTTTCAGTCATACTAACACATCCTAAAAGGTCCAGGCACAGTGGGCCACACCTTCAATCCCAGCATTGGGGAGGCAGAGACAAGCAAGTCTCTATGAGCTGAAGCCTAGCCTGATCTACAACGAAGGTTCCAAACCAGCCAGGACTATAAAGTGAGACCCAATATAAATAAAATGTGAATATAAATAAACAATGATAAAATGTTTATCAAGATACACAGAACAATGCTGGAGCTAAATGATCATTCTTTGCACTGGGTTAATAACTAGGTAAAACTAATTTAAATAAAGATAAATTAGTGCATTTGGAGTAGAGAAGGAATGAGTGAGTGGGTGAATGAATGAATGACAAGTTAGAGAACTGTAGACAAGGAACATGACTGTCAAGAACTCAGCCTTCTCAAGTGGAGTGCAGGCTGGGAAAGAGAAAGACAAGGAGGACTTTTCAAGAGCCTGCACATACACTCAGCAGAGTCCCCCAATTCAGAGTCAGGTCCATAGCTGTAAGGGGACTTTTAGCAAATCAGCATGAATACCACTCCTGTTCATTGGGAAGACAGAGACAGAAGCACAACGCTTGCTACATTCTAAAATGCCTCTCTTCTAGTTCTAGGACAGGCTCCAAAGCTACACATAGAAACCCTGCCTCAAAAAAAACAAAAAAAATACATAAATAAATAAAAACTAATAATAATAAAATGCCTCTCTTTAGCACTCTGCCTGTGGTCCTAATTTCACTCCTCCTGTACACAGATGCATCCTCCTCTTAACTCAGCATTCCCCCTCAAATTTGTATACTAGAAAGAAACCACTCTTTCATTCTGTAGGATGGCTGCAGCCCCCGTCACTATGCATCAATCAATATGCACATTACCCAGAATGCCAAGCAACCACCCTGGGAAAAGAAAAACAAATAAAAGAAAAAGAGAAGCTGACATTTTTCAGGCTTTTGGTAGAAAGACATACCCACCACCATAAAACCTTTCAACATGAAGGTATTATGTTAATGATATGAATGGCCCACAATCTTAACCCTAGTTTATTTGTACAAAAGAACTTGCATTTTAAAAGGATGATGTGTTTTTTTCAATATCTGTGTAGTTTTATCAAGGCTAGATGAATATTACCTGGATATTCATATGTGCTATATATTCATTCATGTGATGTTCTCTTGTGATAAAATGAAATAAAGCAGCCGTCTATTTTTCAAAGAGCTTGGGGAAGTAGAAATGCTGCAAGCAGTTGGGCAAGACTGCTATCAATACTAAAAATAAGATGCTATCATCCATTATACTACCGGATACTACAGATCTGGATGTGTGTGTGTGTGTGTGTGTGTGTGTGTGTGTGTACATATATATATACAATCAAAGCTACTATCTTTGCATAATTAGTCTCAAATATCCAAGGCCAAAGGACAGAAATGTCTCTGGCTTGTTTGTCACCAACAGCTTTTAAACTGAGACATCAGTGCTTAATCAACCAAACATCACTTAGCCTTTCACACCACTTTCTACAAGGAAAACGCCTCATATTATCCAACAACACAGTGTCTCAGGCTGGAGAGATGGCTCAGCAGTTTAGAGCACTGACTGCTCTTCCAGAGGTCCTGAGTTCAATTCCCAGAAACCATATAGTGGCTCACAGGCATCTGTAATGAGATCTGGTGCCCCCTTCTGGCCTGCAGGCACGCATGGAAGGAACGCTGTATACATATTGAATAAATCTTAAAAAAAAAAAAAAAGTCTCCCACCCACCCCATTTTGCAGGACCGGGGTTGAGAACTTTAGAGAAGAGAGTTAAGTAATAACAAAGTGCCAATCACAGGAAGCCAAGTTTGAGTTTCAGCACTGTTCCCGTAACTATAGAACCCTGACCAAGTTCCTGCTGTTTCTTCTCCTTGCTGGTGTGTGTGTCTATTCTGTTGTCAGTGCATTTTTGATCATAAGAAAACCCGTCATCCAGGTGACAAGAGAAAGAAGAACAGATGCACGCACCAGCAAGGACCAAAGGCAGGCAGGCAAAGGGACTGTGCTTTTCCATTGTCAATCGTTCTATCTGTGCCTATGCTCTGAGGGAAGGCTTTCTTCCTTTAGTCCCTTCTTCCTGGAAACAGCTCATATATCTGCCTGTCTTTTAGTTGATATCACAGTCATCATATTGACAATCAACATTAACTATCATAAAACTCCAAGAAACAAATGAAATCTACCAAAGAATGAAAGGTACCGAAGAGCTATAGGGATGAACATTCACCTGCCTTCCAGAGGATTGGGTCTTGATTTTTAGCATTAAAATGATAGCATGTGAATTGGAGAATATTATCCTGACATAAAAAAATGCATAAAAGGCCCTTCTGACTTTCATGAACTTTCCAAAGGTAACAAAGTCTGTCTCTTCATAACTGATTCCAAGTCTTTGGGGAAACTGAGGTAGCTTAGCAGCTCACTGATTCCTATCTTCCCTCTTGTCTGCTGTGATTATTCATGGGAAGTAAGCACATCACTGAGCAGTCTTGCTGCTGAGTGGCGTCTTAGCATATTGAAAAGCATGCATAGAAGGGAGATGCTAAGGCATTTTTATTGTCTGGTCCTTAGGAGAATGCAGGCAAGCATCCAGGCCATAAACAAAGAAGAAGATTGGTTCTGATGCCAGGTCAGTAGATACACTGGATGCCAAAGAGAAATCAAATCTTCAGTGGAAGACCATGGTTGCACATTTCTCTGCCAGGGACAGAAAGAACCAGTCAACAGACATACTTATTCCTCTCTTTCATTTAGCTCCACAAACGCCAGTGTTCCAAAGGTGCCCTTATTAATGAATTTCCTCCAAATGACAAACTCTACGTAAAGAAGACTTACCAGAGCATAGTAAACACTAAAGAAAAAAAGTACCTTTTTTTCCCTCAAAACTATTTCCAAATACCATGTGAAAACTCATTGATGTACTCAAAGGGGTCTAGAAATTCTCTCACAGAGACAGTTTTATTGTTGTTGTTGCTGTCGCAAATGCAGAAGGTTTAAAGGCAAGCATATCTCCATGCCTCTATTCTGAGTCCCCATGGAATTTAAATACATTCTAAGGTTCCCAACTACAGCCCAAATCTAACTCCTGTATTAAGCCTATGACATAAATAATAAAGATACAGGAAAGGCAAAGAGATTAAAACAGGAAACTCCAAAGGACAAACAGAAGAGGCATTCCACTGCTGTGGACACCAGAGTAACTTCCCAGGAGTTCCTTGGGAATAGGAATAGAATGTACCAAGTGGGATTAGACCACATCATAAAAAGACAAAGATGTAAGCTGAACACTGAGAATTGGGAAGGAGGAGCCTATGGACGGAAGGAAGGCATTCCACTCACTCTTAACCTTCCAGACTGTCATCTGGAAATAGACTCTCAGGCTATTACTAAGTCAAAATGTGACACTTAAAATTCTTTCATATTTATGAATTTATCTAAGAATTACAAAATAACTCAACTTAAAGAGTGAGGTGCTAGTGTTCAGACTTTTCAACAACTTCAAGGTGCTTTCAAAACAGAAGAAAACTAGCCATGCAGCAGTTTAGATTCTAAACCATTCAAAGCCTATCGTGAAGGGTGCCATAAGAAAGGGGGCTCATTTATGTGGTGTAAATAATATTAACAAATCATTAGACAATCTGACAAAATATAGACAAGATACAAACAAAATTAGAGGTGAAAAGGTATCTTTGTCACAGACTACAGCGAAATCCAGATCACCATTAGAGAACATTTTTAAATGTACGCTCCAAAAAGCAGGAAAACATAGAAGAAATGGATGAGTCTCTATGTATGTATCATCTACCAAAACTAAAACCAGAGATGTGGGCAACTCAGACAGATCCACTGTGTGCAATGAAATCAAGGCTGTCATCAAAACCTTCTCCTCCAAGAAAAATCCAGGACCAGAGAGGTTGGCTACTTGAATGAAGTCAGTCAAGAGCTTCTCTGTCTGCCTGTCTGTACCTCTCCTCACTCACTGGGGGAAACCATGTTCTAAGGACCATCTATCTCTATAGGGGTCAAGTTGCAAGAACCTGAAGACCTGTATCTTTTCTTTAATTTTAGATTTATTTATTTTTATTTTATATATGGTTGGTTTTGCCTATGTGAATATATGTACACCATATGTGTACTGGGCTCCAACAAAGATCAGAAGAAGGCACCAGATCCCCTGTAACTAGAGTTACAAATGTTTGCTGGCGGAAATGTGAGTCCTGCAAATTTACCTTGGGTATTCTGTAAGAACAGTAAGTGTTCATAACCCTGAGCCATCTCTCCAGCCTGCAGACCTGTATCCTGACATCAGTATGTTAGGATGAGCATTCCTGTCCTAATCAAATTTGTAGCCCTGTGATCACAACCTCTTAAAAGAATCTAAGACAGAAATCTGTTTAAGGAGCAGCCAAATTTGTGCTCCTCAAAACCATTCTGACATAATAAATCTACCTGGTATTAAGTTATTAAGTTTGCAAATAATTTGTTATATGGTATAAAACACATACTTGCCTAAGCTATACCTATGCTACTAAACCATTCTGCCACAATGAAGGGCTTCTCCTATGGTTTTAGAAAAAACAGAAACACAATCAAACTGGCTTCAGTAAAATGGGGGTTAATAAGAAAAAATATAAATACCTGAGGTCTCCAAGAGCAGAGAGAGAGCAGTCAAAGCTATATAGGAAACCATCACATCTAGTTTCTTAAGTGTAGTCTGAGGGAAATCAAAATTATGGCCAACCTGGTATGACAGAAATTTCAAGAAAAAGTTGTTACTTTGCAGCTGAAACTAGACAATCAGAGAGTGAGGGATGAAGAGCTAGGAAGAAACACAGCAAATTCAGTTATTAAAATTAGCACCAGGACCTGGCTAACCCATGACCAGCTCAAATGGAAGAGAGCTAACAGATAAGGCTTGCAGAGAGAAAGCAGTTCTGAGCTTCCACCCACCCACGACTCTACAACCTTCCAGTTAAGGCAAGCGACATTAGTTGCCAGATAACATAAAATGTAAACTAATAAAGTAAATTTGAACACAAAGAAGTCACTCAACTCAAGTAAAGAGATGAAAAAAAAGCATTGAAGAAAATGAAGACCTGTTGCGGGAGGTCCTTCCGCTCCTCCAGCCAATAGCCGCTGAGATACCAGCCTATAGAGGCGTGGTCTCTCCCTTTAAAAAAGCAGCTACTTCCCTTCTGGCTCTCTTTGCTTCCTGCTCCGGTTCCAGCAACTAGATTTCTTCCTGATTGCGCAGAGGGCTGTTGTCTGGGACAGTTATCTGTAAGTTTTTTTCCCCTTTAAATAAATACCACCCTATTAATCATAATTCCAAACTGGTGTGGCATTGTTTGTGACTTACACCTTCAAAGACCTTTGGAGACTTGTGCACTAGTGGCTTCAAAATGCTTCTCCTGGGAAAAGAATAGGGCAGAAAATCTTTATTTCAAAAAGAAATCCCAAGATGGGCATGATGGCACACACTTAATCCCAGCATTCAGGACACTGAAACAAATGGATCTCTGCAAGTTCAGGGTCAACCTGGTCTACATGGAAAGGCCCACTCTCAAGGCAGGTTTAATTACTTAAACCCAGGAGTTCAAGTTCAGCATACACAACTTAGTAAGACTCCCATCACAGGAAAAAAAATACAAATAAATAAAAGGGAAGAGGGGGGCAGGTCAATGTAGTTCACCATATTAACAGAATAAAGAAGGAAAGGAAAATGTCCAAATCCCAACCTACTCATGAAAACCTGTCATCATGAAACAAACCTACAAACTGCTTCTAAATGAAAGCATGAGTACTGCCCCTCAAGACCAGAAAGCCATGCCCTGGGCTTTCTCCACTTCTGCTTAGACCTCTGCCACCGGCAGTTACCAGGGGTGAAGAGGAATAAAAAGGCACGGAAGCCAGAAAGGAAGCCAGAAAGGAGAGAGGAAAACCATGCCTGCAGGTCCTGTGGATGTTTGTATAGAAAACCTTGAGGGAGCTGGAGAGACTGCTGGAACTAACAGGGGAATTCAGCAAGATCTCAGGCTATTGAATTAAACCTTTTAAAGTCAAGATATCTTATTTCATGATTTAGAGATGTTTGTTCTTTCTACAGTTCATGTGAGATTCATGCGGCAGCTTCTGGAACGGGGAGCCCTGTTCTCTCCACTAATGAAGCTAGCCTTAAGGATTTGAAAGAGTGGGTGCTTTATACTAAAAGAGAAATAGGAATTCATCTGCAAGATCACTTTTTAAATATATTCCTAAACCTGGAAGTCAACATCCAGAAAAATGAAATAAAAATTAAAGTTACTTCAAAAAGTACAAAAGATTCCAGAGACAAACTTGCAAATTAGTCTACATAAATGGAGAGACACACTGTGTTCTTTGATTTGAAGGGTCAGTGTGGTTGATATACCTGTCTCCAAATGTATCTGTAGTTTCAACACAATAACAGATTCAGCACAGCCAAGTATGATGGCACAGCCCCGTATTGCCAGCACTCAGGAGGCTGAGACATGAGAATCAAGATTTCCAGGCCTGCTTGAGCTACTTAACAAGACCCTATATCAAAACAAAACACTTTTATAGAAAACTTTATAGAAAAAATGTAAGTTAACTGCAAATGTTATGTAAGGATCAGAACTTAGAACTATACATACACACATATTGGCCAAAGAAAAATGTTGCATACGTACCTCCCTGATCTCAAGGCATCTATCTAAAAACAGCAGCTAGAACAATGTGGCAGTACAAAAAGATAGATATGTAGATCAGCACAGACAGAAAAAAAGGACTCACAACTTGGCCCACACATACATGCTCAACTAATCTTCAGCAGAAGCACCGAAACAATGTAATGAATATAGGGGAGTCTACCCACAAGGCTGTGTGGTAAAATTAAATACCCAAAATGAGAAGGGTGAACTTCAACACTTTCCATACAGCATGAACAAAAAGTTACAAAAATTATCCACAGACTTTAATGTGATACAGACAAAATCAGGTAGGCAGAGATGGGAACGAGAAGAAAATGTTTGCACTCCAAGATAGTAACCAGATAATTTCTTAGACGTGATGCAAAGGCACAGACCAATCAAAGAAGCTGATGAACTATATTGTCCTAATTTCATTTCTACTGCCGTGATGAAAATATCCTGACCACATGCAACTTGGAAGAGAAAGGGCTTACTTCTGTTTATAATTCCAGTTACAAACCAAGCATAGAGGTGAGGGAGGCAGCAGGTTAAGACAGCCAGTCACATTATAGCCACAGATGCAGAGCAAAGAGTGCATTTTGCTGGCTCTCAGCTAGCATTCTCCTCTTTTATTCTGTCCAGGATCCTCTTACCTAGGGAATAATGCCACCCACAATAAGCTAAGTCTTCCTACATCAATTAACAAGAACCATCCCCCCAAAGACATGCCCACAGAACCACTCTTATCAAGATAACTCCTCCATCAAGACTCTCTTCCCAGGAATTCTAGATCCTGTCAAGTTGACAGTTTAAACTATCGCATGCACCTGATCAAAATTCAAAACTTCTGTTTAATAAAAAAGACATTTAAAAAAAAAAACAGTGACGAGATGACTAGGATGGAGCCCAGCTGGTCTTGTAATTGCCTAACATTCAAAAAGCCTTCCTAGGTTTAATCAATTAGCCGGGTGGTGGTGGTGCACACCTTTAATCCCAGCACTCAGGAGGCAGAGGCAAGCAGATCTCTGGGAGTTCGAGGCCAGCCTGGTCTACAAGAGCTAGTTCCAGGACAGGAACCAAAAGCTACGGAGAAACCCTGTCTCGGAAAAAAAAAAATGCCCAGCACCACATAGGTCAGGTTTCATGATCTATGCCGGCTTCAGCACTTTGGAGGCAGAATTCAAGGATCAAAAGTCCAAGTGGCTGCACAGCTAGGCCAGCCTGGGCTACACAAGACTGTCTCAAAAAGAAGAGTATGGATATTGAAGTTTATTAGTGGCATAAAGGAGAAAATATTCGCTGACAAAGCCCCAAGCTTTAAAATACACGAAGAACCATTACAATAGTAAAAAGACGTGATAGGACTGAATTATGGACAAAGACTTGCACAGACAGTTTGCAAAAGAATATAGGTAAATGGCCAAAGTGAACACAGGTAAAAGGTTGTCCAATCACCAATCCAAATGAAAAGCATTTTTACTTGTCCAACCCCGACAATAAGGAGAGTTTGTGTCTAAATGCTGTTTGTCAGCCTGGCTCCGCGGTACTGCACAACATCTGTGTCCCAGACCTTCACACAGTCTATGTGGCTTTGTTGCTACAGCAAATCTCTAAGACAGAAGCTATTATCTATTTTGCTTACGAGGCCAACTTTAGTCTGAACGTGTCTGAGAACACACTGATAATGTCTGGTTGGACGACTTGCTGTGCTGTCTGATTACACGACTTGGTGTTCATGTTCAACATATTTACTCCAGACAAAAAGAGATGCAAGGCATCTTCAGAGGTGTCTCCATGCACTACCATGAACTAGGGGGTGCTTCCTTTGACTTGTGTTCCTAGGCCGGGGACAAACACTTTCTCCAGCCCTTGGAAGATAGCTGCTGGTTCTTGGATATTCAGACCCAAACTGAGTTACATGGGTCTCTAGCTTGCACACCATAGATGGGGATTCCTTGGCATTCATAGTGATGTGAATCAAATCTCATAATAAATAAATATTCATTTAATGTCACAAAAATAATAAGTGCACATGGTGACTGAACATACATATGCATATATATATATATATATATATATATATATATATATATATATATATATATAAAACAGTAACTGAAAGAGAAAGTCAGGCCAGGAAACCAGGAGACTTTCTGAAAATATAAGGACTTATAAAGCTTATGAATCATGTACACTCTCCAGAAACATCCTTGGAGTTAAACTCCAACTAATCAAGGATTAATTTAAAACAGACCCAGATACTTGCACAGTAGAGAAAGAATGGGCTTTACATAAAATCAGCAAACATAGCACACAAGGTAAGCATAATAAATGCCCAAGAAGCAAAATTTCCCACAAATAAATACAAAAGTGAAAAGATGATACACTATTAGCTGTGGATCTACAAATCATCGGCTATGTTGAAAGCCAGACAGGCACAGAGAAAGGTAAGAGCCACAGGAACACACTCACTGTGCTGAGTTACAAAACTGTAAAAATATACTGCACTGCCGAACCATTGGGCTACGGACAAAGATAAATAAGAGTAGAATTATTAGAAACATAAAGAAATGCATATCCGTGTAGGAAACTTAGAATTCAGGATATCATAAAGAACAAAAACAAAAATAAATGGTAGATAAATCTAACAAAGACTTTCACATTGCAATATTTTTTTAATTTTTATTTATGTGTGTGTTGTATATATGTGTGTGTGTGTGTTGTATGTATATGTATCCATGCATGCGTACAGGTGCATGTGCCCATTTGTGGAGGCCAGAGTCAATGCTAGATATCTTCCTCATTTATTCTTACCTTATTTATTGATAAAAGATCTATAAAGAAATCTAGAGTTCATAGATTGGCTACACTAACTGGCCAGCAAGTCCCTGGACTCCTCCTGTTTCCATTGACTTGTACAGGGATCACAGACCCTCACTGGCATGCCCAGTTTTCCCCATGGATGCTGGGGAGGTGAACTCGGGTCCCCATGCACTCATGGCAAGCATTTTATCCATGGAGCCATTTTCTCAGCTCCCAAAATGTTTATTTAAAAAATACAGAAAAATGAGCATATTTAATTATTAAAATCCTATTTTATGTAAATTATTGGTGGAAAACCCAAACTATACAGCATAGTTAGAAAATGTGGACAATGTGCTTGTTGCATAAATAAAACTTATGTAATACAGCCAAATCTATAATTACAGCCAAATTCACAGCCTTAAAAATTTGTGTTAAACAAAATGACTGTAACTAAAACAAGAAGGCATTTATCAAAAGAAGCTAGAAATGAAACATAGCAAAAGAAATTTAACAGCAAAAAAAAAGAAAGAAAAAGTTTGGTTAACTTGAAAACAAATGTAAACATCAAAAGTAACCATAATTTAGGGCATGGGAGCTGGCTCAGTGGGTAAGGGCACAGCTGCACATGCAGGAAGAACTGAGTTCAAATCCCTAGCATTCATATTTTTAAAAAGTTCAGCATGGTGCACATCCCGGCAACACCACAGTCTGGGGCAGAGGTAGGAAGATTCTTGGAGCTTGCTACCAGCCAACCTAACCAAATGGCAAGCCTCTGGCTCAGCAAGATTGTTTCAAAACTAAGATTCAGAGTGATTAAGGAAGACATATGACATTGGCCTCTGGCTTCAACATACATTTGCACAAATGTTCACATGTGCCACACATACATACATGCACACGTATGCACCCACACACACAAAGAAGGTAGCAGTTTTCTTTTTTCTCCTGATTTATTGAAAACCACATTTATAACTCTAGATGTTTAGCATGGTTCTAATTGCTAAAAGAAAGGAAGAAGGAAGGAAGGGAGGGAGGGAGGGAGGGAGGGAGGAGGGAGGGAGGGAGGGAGAGAGAGAGAGAGAGAGAGAGAGAGAGAGGGAAAGAAAGAAAGAAAGAAAGAAAGAAAGAAAGAAAGAAAGAAAGAAAGAAAGAAAGAAAGAAAGAAAGAAAGAAAGAAAGACAGACAGACATTCTTAAGGTAACCAATCTCTCTCATCACCATTTTTTAGACTCAGGCACAGATCTCTGAAATAAATAACGCAAGACCACATGAAAACCAATGACAAAAGAGTTGGTAACTGGACATTCTGGGTCCAGTGTCTACACTCTCAACCACCACACATTCAATCCAATAGAGTACACAATATGTGTTAATATGCAGTCTTCTTCAGAAACGTCATCTGTGAGCTCTGGCTCTTTCTAGAAAGGCCTTGATATCACATGTGATCCACATGGTTAAGTACATATAGATTTGTACTTCAAGCAGCTTTTTCTTTAAATGTGTTTCCTCATCTATTCACACCAGTGGCTTTTTTTACAACTGCTCATATGCCTTGCTTGCTTTTCCATAAACTTTCAGACTTGCTTTAGAGTGACAGAAAATACACCCCACACCCAGCTTCTCTATTTTCAACATTTTCCCATTAGTATAAAGTTAATCCAACTGACTTGCCACTTTGAGTAGATCAGGATTAAGTCCGTGCTTCTCTCAAACATCTCTGCCACCCTTCTCCAGTGCTGGAGACTCAGTCCAGGGCTTCACACAGGCTAGGGAGCAGCTCCCCCACTCCCCTCCTGCCCACATCCCCTCCTTGAAGACAATGTTGTTGTTTTCCTGCCGTCACATCACTTCTGGGAAGCCACACTACATGTTGTCCCTCTGCCTCTTTGGACCCTTCTTGGCTGACGGTTTCTCAGGTTTCATTGACGTTGTTGACTTTGACAGTTTTGACGAGAAAGGGTCAGATGCTGTGCAAGATGTCTCTCTGCCAATTTGTCTGATCCGTAAATATGTTAGGTTTATGAGCTGGGGGAACAGACTTATTTTTAACCACTAACCTCTCAACTATAATGAGTGCTGATTTGGATTTGAAATACCTCCATGGACTCCTGTGGAGGAGGTTTGGTCCCAAGTGGTGGTAGATCCAGTCACTGAGAGGTGGTATGACATTGAGGACTCTGACCTCATCAGTGAATGAGTCAGTAGAACACACCTCCACTGATAACGGGAGTGCAAACTTGTACAGCCACTTTGGAAATCAGTATTTTTTGAGAAACTTCAAAAAATTTAAAATCAATCTACCTTAAGACCCAGTGATACCACTCCTGAACATATGCCCAAAGAATACTCAATCATGCCACAAGCACTCTTGCTCAACAATGTTCATAGCAGCATTATTCATAATAGCAAAAACCTGGAAACAACCTTGATGTCCCTCAACTGAAGAATGGATAAAGGAAATGTGGTCCATTTACACAATGGAATATTACTCAGCTGTAAAAAACAATGACATCATGAAAACTGCAGGCAAGTGGACAAAACTAGAAAAAAAAATATCCTGAGTGAGGTAACCCAGACTCAGAAAGACAAACACAGTATTACTCACTCATAAGTAGATATTAGAAGTAAAGCAAAGGATAACCAGACTACAATCCACATCTCCAGAGAAGCTAGGTAACAAGGAAGACCCTAAGAGGGACACATGGATCGCCCTGGGAAGGGGAATTAGATGAGATCTCCTGGGTAAACTAGGGGTGAAAGGGAGCGGTAAGGGGAGGGCATGGGACATGAAAACATGAGGGAATGGGATGGTTAATGGAGGAGATGGACGAAGTGGGAGAGTAATGGAAGTGAGATCTTTTTTTTTCATTTTTTTAATCTTTCAACATAACATATGCTATATGGAATGTTAAATTATGTTGGAAAAATTTCAACATTTTCTTTTTTTTCTTTTTCTTTTTATTGAGAAAAGGAAAAAAAAAAACAAGTTTACACCTCCTCCCAGCCTCCCATTTCCTTCCCCCTCCTCCCACCCTTCTCCCCCTCCTCCCACCCTTCTCCCCCTCCCCCCACTCCTCTCCCCCTCCCTCTCCAGTCCAAAGAGCAGTCAGGGGGGAGGACCTAGGACTTACCACAGGGCAGGGAACCCTGGAAGTGAGATCTTGATAGAGAGAGCCACTGCGGGGTTCTGGTGCTAGGGAAATTCCCAAGAATCCACAAGGTTGACCCCAACTAAGACTCTTAGCAACACTAAAGAGTGTACCCGAACTGGACACCCCCTGTAATCAGATTGGTGACTATCCCAACTACCATCACAGAGCCTTCATCCAGTAACTGATGGAACCAGATGCAGAGATCCTCAGCCAAGTAACAGGCCGAGGTCTGGGAATCCAATCGAAGAGAGGGAGGAGGGAATATATGAGCAAGGGAGGTCAAGATCATGATGGAGAAATATAAAGAGACAGCTGAACCAAGCTCGTGGAAACTCATGAACTGTAGACCAACAGCTGTGGAGTTTCCATGGGACCAAACAAGGCCTTTCATATGCTGGAGACAGTAGTGAAGCCTGGACTACCTGTGAGGCACCCTGCAGTAGGACCAGGATCTATCCCTGATGCATGAGCTGGTTTTTTGGAGCCTATTCCCTATGGTGGGATACCATGCTCAGTCTTAATGCAAGGGGGTTAGGGGCTTGGACCTGCCCCAAATTAATATGCCAGACTTTGATGACTTCCCATGGGAGCTCTTACCTGTTGGGAGGAGTGGGTGGAGGTGCTAGAAGGGAACTGAGAAGAGGTGGGAGGAAGAGTGGGGAGATTGTGGTTGGAATGTAAAATGACATTTAAAAATTAAATAAATAAAAGAAAGCAATATACCTTTTTTGTTTTAAAGAAAAATTAGTAATAAGTTAGTATGTATTTTAACACTAACCATGCTTTGCAGCCAGAGTTCAGAATGGTTCCAACCCAATCTTCTACATTCAAGATTCTCTCAAACTCTCTACCTGACCATCCCCCTGCAGTCCTGACCATCCCCCTGCAGTCCTGACCATCCCCCTGCAGTCCTGACTATTCCTCTGCCTTATTTCCTTTTCAGCCTTTTTCCCACTCATGTCGTAGCCAGTCATCATCTGACTCTTTGCTTCTGCCCTCATTCTCCCCTACTGATTGGCTCTCTCATTCTCCCCTACTGATTGGCTCTCTCATTCTCCCCTACTGATTGGCTCTCTCATTCTCCCCTACTGATTGGCTCTCTCATTCTCCCCTACTGATTGGCTCTGCTGGCCTATTTTGGGTCTGATCCCTTGGTTCGTTTTCCATACTGGTTTACAGGTTCTCACAATGACTCCTGTAAATGCCAGCCTGCCTCAGTCTCAACCAGCATTGATTAAAAGGTTTCCGGAACCTTAAGGAAGTTTCCAGGATCTCACACCAGGACAAGACCTAGGATTGCACTCCAGTATTGCCATTGCCCACTGGGAGAACAGAGTCAAGTTATTCATGCTTGTTAAGCCTCAGTTTATGAGATGGTTATTATTAGCAACTTAATAGAATCTAGAATGACCTGGGAGACAGGCTTCTGGACGCACGTGTGCAGGATTTTTTGATTGCATTGATTGAGGTGGGAATCCCTCTTTATGGATGGGATCCAGAACAGTTTCAATGTAAAAGGTAAATGTATGTGCTCACTGTTCCCTTCTCCCTGACTGTGGACACGATGTGACCAGTTCAAGTCCCTACAGCCTTGACTTCCCCTCCTTGATGAGCTATGCTTCGAACTTTCTTGTGTTGCTTTTGTGAAGGTATTTTTTTTATCACAGCAATAGGAAAAGAAACTGTGCTGGGTGGTGGCACACGCCTTTAATCTCAGCACTCAGTCAGAGGCAAGTGGGTCTCCGTGAGTTAGAGGCCAGCTTATCATCTATTGAAAAGAGATAATAGCTTAAAAGAAAGTTGGAAAAATCAAAAAGAAATAATATATATATATGAAGAAAGAGAAAATTAATCTTTCCATTATTATGTTTTTTGTTTGTTTATTTGGTTGGTTGGTTGGTTGGTTGGTTGGTTGGGCTTTCAAGACAGGATTTCTCTGTAGGTTTAGAACTTGTACTAAAACTAGCTCTTGTAGATCAGGCTGGCCTCAAACTCACAGAGAGCCACCTGCCTCTGCCTCCCAAGTGCTGGGATTAAAGGCATATGCCACCACCGTCTGGCTTCATTATTGTCATCCTTATTAAATTTTTTTCTCCCTTCAAGAGTTATTAGTTCTTTTTTTAAAGATTTATTTATTATGTATACAGCATTCTGCCCTCATGTATGTCTGCACACCAGAAGAGAGCACCAGATTTTATCATAGATGGTTGTGAGCCACCATGTGGTTGCTGGGAATTGAACTCAGGACCTCTGAAAGAGCAGCCAGTGCTCTTAACCTCTGAGCCATCTCTCCAGCCCCTAGTTATTAGTTCTTAAACCATGTCATTTTTTTGACTTCTTTGTTTTTATAACTATAGGAACATTTTGCTTACATGTATGTACATGCACTACTTGTGTTTACCGTGCCTAAGGAGGCCATAAAATGGCATCCCATCCCTTAGATCTGCAACTACAGATGTTGGGAGCCACCTCCTGAGTTCAGGGAACTGAACCTAGGTCCTCCGCAAGAGCAGCAACTGCTCTTAACCACTGAGCCATCTCTCTGGCCCCGACTATATCATTCTTACACGTCTTCCAGAGTATTCCACTCTGTTCCCAGAAGAGCACACTAACATGGATGTCTACATGGCTTTGGGGACTTGTTTTCAGCAAACAGAATATAGTAGAAGAAAGAAAATGCCAGTTTCAAAACTCAGGATAATTTGAACAGCTCCTCTCCCTCACTGCATCCTATCCAGTCAGAATTTGAACAAGCCCATGTTATTCTGCTGGGTGGAGAAAGCCTTTTGGCCTAGAAGTCCCTATCCCTGCAGCCAACAGTCCACTGATAGCCACCCATCTGGAATCTGGCCCTTGCTGCTGACCCCTAGAGACATGATCTAAGAACCTGCTTGTTGCTTTAAGCCTTCACATGTGAGGATGGTTTGCAAGAAGTAAACTCTTAAGCCATACTGCGACAGAGATCATTTACAAGTCTGAAAATTAATCATTCAACCAAAGGAACTAATCATTTGAGGGTCATGAATATTAGATATGAGACATAATCAGAACCTTTTTAGGAGAACCCTTCTGGAATGTATGACTTCATTGTACATAGGCGCAAAACACCTTGTTTTCATTTTTTAAGATTAGTTCATTTGAATGGATTAAAAGCAATCAGCAGCAGCTGGGATTCTTACAGTGCTAGCTGGGTGCAAGGTGCTAAAACAAATCTGAGTGGGTCCCAATCTCAGACCCTCACACTCACCGTGGAACTCTGGGAGTCCCATTTTCAGACCCTCACACTCACTGTGGACCTCGGGGTGAGTCTTGTTTTCACTGTTCAGAAAGCTTAGAGTTCAAAAACCAGATATCTTTCAGAAACCTACTTCTAAATCGCATTTCCAAGGGTCACAACTCAAAGCCTACCTGAACTGAATGAGAGCCAGGGAAGAAGTGCAAAAGGAAACAGAGCAGTGTTAAGAAAACAAGCATTAGGAACCGGTGTGGGTGGCAAACACCTGTAATCCCAGCACTTGGAAGATAGAGACAAGAGGATTGATTCAAAGCCATCCTCTGCTATGTAGCAAATTTGTGGTCAGACTAAACTACAGGAGATTGGCAAAGAGAAGAGAAGAGGAGAGGAGAGGAGAGGAGAGGAGAGGAGAGGAGAGGAGAGGAGGGGAGGGGAGGGGAGGGGAGGGGAGGGGAGGGGAGGGGAGGGGAGGGGAAGGGAGGGGAAGGGAGGGGAAGGGAGGGGAAGGGAGGGGAGAGAGCAGAGGGAACTGAGCTCTTCAATTCAGACAGGTTTGAATTCCAATTCTGCAGCTTCCTAAGGTACTTAATGGAGTTGTATATTAGTTGGTTTTTCTATTGCTGTAACAGAACAGCATAACCAAGACAACTTTTAGAAGAGTTTATTTGGACTTATGGTTTCAGAGGGATAAGAGTCCATCAGGGCAGAGAACGGGGCAGCAGACTGCAGGCATCCAGGCGGAAACAGCTGAGAGTTCACATCTCCAAACCTCACCAAGGAGACAGAGAGAGCAAACTCTAAAATGACGCAAGCCTTTAAGGTCTCAAAGCCAGATTCCAGCGACACACCTCCTCCAACATCCCAGACCTTCTAAATCTCTAAATCTTCTAAATCAGGGCCACCAACTGGGTGATGGCCAAGACTACAGGAAACATCACCACAACTTGGGAGAGAGGAACATGAATTCCTTCTGCTGTTCCCATTTACCAAACCTTATTTCATCAGTGGCCGAAAAGGCTGATGTTTCACAACCTTGAAAATCAACAATTTTGAGGACACAGACTTCCGAAGGAGTATTAATTTTCAAAACCAGTCATTTAATCTGTCTGACCTCAGGTTCTTCCACTTTAAAAGGGTTTTGTAAAATTCCCCTCAGAGAGTTGACCTACACAGAGAGGACCAAGCACAGTGTTGATGTGGGAAAGACATTCAATAAAGAGAGAGCTGGGGAAAAAACGTTTAGCAGCTCAGAGTCTATTTTTCTCATAGAATTCCACTGACAGCTTATTATAAAGAATCCTTAAATTTTCTACTGTTCTAATGAGTCCTTTTATAGAGAGTACATAGATGTCAGGGATCTTATCTTCTCTCATTATACGTAAACAACAGAAGCTTCTTTTTTCTTCGGCTTAGAACATGTTTAAAAATAGAATGCACCTCAACAAATCACTAGCCTCAAAATTACTAATTTTCCTGATGGCAGAGAACAGAGATCGTCATTTTGAAAACGCTGCAAATAAACAGGAACTTCAGAAGTGAAGTCGGGTAGCTCAAGTCCAAGCCCACTCCTCGTTCCACACTTTAGAATAGTGTCCTCTTCACTCCAGGAATCTTAATAAATATTTGACCACGGTGATGGTAACACATGCATTTATTCTAGAGGAAACATTTCCAAGTCATCTCTCGTCAATCCTTTGGCCAAAGATCGAGAGGAGCTTTTGTCGCCGCCATATCATCAGGCTGGCTTCACTCAAGACCCACTTATTGTCTGCAAATGTTGCTGTAATTAAGTCCAAGTGGCCGCTGTGAGGTATCATCATGAGACCTCTCCAGCCATTAGCCACATCTCCAGGGCTGCAGCTCTTTCAAAAGAGGCCACTCACTCTTCTCTCTCCCCTTGGCTAACCCAGCAGGCTTCTTTCCATTTCTTGAGCAAGAAACTTTCAAACCAAACTCATTTTCAGGCATTCTGCCAACCTTCCCATTTATTCCAATGACCTTACAGTGGTGATACCATATCTTGACAGTTTTGCTGCTGAGCTGGGAGGGAAGTGAACTCAGAAACAAGGTCTCTGAGAACAATGAGGACCTGGCCTGTTTCTACTTGAAGAAAGGCAACTGTCACCTCCTCACCACTGACAAAATAATAAAATCTAGAGTATTATTAACTTTTTTTAAAGGCAAAGATAAACTTAGCTGATTCATGTAATTGTAATTGAAAACCCTAGATTTTACTTTGAAACCCATGGTGTCCTACAATTCACCACGTACCCCAGGCTGTCCTCAAACCCATGAGAATCTTTCTGCCTCAACCTCCTGAGTTCTGGGATTAAGGCACGAGCTACCACACTCAGCAAAGTCAGGCATTCTGGCACTATCTTCACCTTCCTGCCAGGCAGCGATGGCACACGCCTTTAATCTCAGCACTTGGGAGGCAAAGGCAGTTGTGTCTCTAAGCTTGAGGTCAGCCTGACCTACGGAGTGAGTTCTAGGACAGGCAAGACTACATAGAGAAACCCTATTTTGGGGAAAAATCTTCATTTTCCTGGATATTTACAATAATTCTTCTAGCTGAAGAAAACTGTAGAGTCTTTGTGCTGGTAATGGCAGTATCAGACTCATCTATCCAGAGTCCCCTTCACTTTAAAAATAAGGAATCTGAGATATGGAAAGATGGTTCGGCACTTAAGAGTTCTTGTTGCTCTTGCACACAACCCTAATACAGTTCTCAGCACCCACACAGTAGTTAACAGCTGTCTGGAACTCTAGGTCCAAAGGATCCAATGCTTTTTTATGACCACTGTGAGCTCTACACATACACGGTATACTGGGGCATATGCATGCAAAGCATCCTTGCATATAAAATAAAAAATAATAAACATTTTTAAAAAGAAATAAGAACTCTGAGTCCCTCATGACAGCTCCAAAGATATAAAGAGAATAAATGGCAGAATGGCTCTAACCTCAGATTCCCCTGCCCAAATATCACTTCATGGAATCTACCCAGAAGATGAATAAACAACTAGCATGGAAAGGTCTTCAGGCTCTCCTAGCTGGTGTCAATCATAATTCCTTTATTTAATCAGTGTTGCTCACTTTAGGTTGACCTTACTTCTCCTATCCAAAGATAAGAGCATATCCCAAGGTCCAGGAGAAATGGCTCAGCAGTCAAGAGCACTAGCTGCTCTTCCAGAGGACCTGGGTTAGATTCGTAGCACCCACCTGGCAACTTGCAACTATCTGTAACTCCAGTTCTAGGGGATCCAACACCCTCTTCTGGCTTCCAGAGACAAGTGATATACAGACATATGTGTAGACAACATGTCCTACCTGGATAATAATGATACACCCTCCTGGCCACACTGAACTGGGGACAATTATATGACCTAAGTGAGGTCAATGGGAATCTCCTCTAGGGTCATTGCTGGGACATTTAAGAGGTATTCTACTTTGAGTTCCCAGGTATTGTAAACTATGGGGATTATTAACAAGCATTAGGTTGCATTGCTAGTGTTCACCTGTGGCACCTAGGAAAACTTTCTTACAATAAGTTCAACACAGCAAACTGATCAAGCATCTAAATCCAACCACGCTCGAATACTAGATTCCAATCATATTGATCAACTGTTTATTTAAGAGGGCCTGGATTACATTACCATTTGTAACCAAATAAATCTTGCCTGAATCCCAAGTCTTCTTGATTCTTTTCAACTATCAGTAAAATTCGGGGACTCCTTTGGTACAGTTTAGCTGTCTATACAGTCACTGACAATATGAGCATCCTCTCCCCTTAATAGCTGTGTTCCCCACCATGTCCTTAGCACTGATGACATTAATAAATTATTACCAAGCACTGCTGTTTGTTTATTTGTTTGTTTGTTTGTTTGTTTGTGAATACACTGCCATCAAATTCTTTAAAATGCCCATCAGGAAAAAGTGTACATGCAAAGGAAACAAGAAGGCTTTTAAACGCTCATCTATCTAACATAAAGCAGCCTAATTGTCAGAATATAAATGTCTGATCCATTGTCCAGTGGCCCTGACTGACACCCTCTTCCAAGTTAAAGGATGCTGCTAATGACGCTCATTCAGGTGGAAAAGCATTGCAACGGCCTGCTAAAAAGTCACAGAGCATCTCCTATGCACTATAAGAGGATACCTTAAAGCCATTATTGGGGTCACACAGAAAGATAGTAGCAAACCAATGCACTAGTCCCATTCTCCTGGCCAGTTCCTAAAGGCCTACCATGCACAAGACAGAAAAGATATGCAGAGAAGTTAAGAAATGCTCCGAGTCAGCAAGCGTTTATTTGGCGCTGTGGTGTAGAAGGTGAAATTGAAACCAAACACAACAATAATTATAATGATTAGAATTGATGGCGCTGGTACAGAATGACGTACTGAAAGACAAAGCACCCAGTTCCAGAATTCCACTGTCTAATGAATGTCTTCGCAAGGGTTATGATTTGTGGATACTGACAAAGCAGAAGCTTGGCTGTCAAAGCAGCTCAGGCAAGGAAACAATCTTTTCCACTGTATAAATATGTTTATTTGTATGTACACCAAGATATCAAACACTAATGAGCCCAAGAATTATTTTTTAAACTTTAAATTTGAACCAAAACTATTATTGATTAGATAGGCAAATGGTAGATTATAGGTAGACAGACAATTGATAAAGATAAAATATATATGTATATATTGATATAGATGATAGATGATAGATAGATAGATAGATAGATAGATGACAGATAGAAAGACATAAATGATAGACAGATTGCTTCTTAATTAATTGCATGCACACATGATACTTCCATAGAAAACTATGTGAGATGTTCTAAAAAAAAAATGTGTGTATACATACACATGAACATGTATTTAGCCCTAATGTTCTAACCACGTCTATACACATATGCAGTTATATACACTGTGTTAGATAGTTTTACATGAACTTGATCCAATGTAAGGAACTTTAGAAGAGGGAACCTCAACTAAAAAAACACCTCCACTAGACCGGCCTATGGGCAAGCCTTTGGTGCATTTTCTTGATTGATGATTGGTATGGGAGGACCAGCTCGCTTTAGGTAGGACCAGACGTGGGCTGATGTCTCTGAGTTGTATAAGAAGGCAGGATGAGCAAGCCAGTAAGCAGCACTTTCATAGCCTCTGCATTAGCTCCTACCTCCAGGTTCCTGCCCTCACTTCCCTCAGTGGTAGACTGTTTCCTGGAAGTGTAAGAGAAATAAACCCTTTACTCCCCAAGTTGTTTTTGTGTTCTGTGTTTTATTACAGAAACACTAACTATGACATGCAATATATCACACATCCTATATATCAGAATGTCATATACAAATAAAGAAGAGATTAGTATCAAAACACAAATACACGTGGGAGGGAAAACAAGGGGTGTGTGACAGGGGCCCACACCTAGGTTTTAACTAGTTGCCCTGTGTATTATGTGACATGAAAACTTCCTTCCTTATTTGAGTAGATATATATTTAGCTCCTGCTGTGTGCTAACCATTTGAGTAGATAAACATTAATAAGCATGCTGCCTTTGTCCTTGGGGTTCTATGATCTAAAGAAGAAGGCAGACAATAGTAATAAACACTAATGAAAAGCATTCCAGTTGTCAATTACTGTATAACAAACTACACTAAAACCTCATGGCTTAAAGAAGAACCATTTTGTTATATATACAATTTTGAAGATCAGAAATTCAGGCTGATTCCAGCTAGGTACTGAGTTCAGCTCTGTAGCACATGATGTAATTAGAGGCTACAGGCTATTCATTTCACAGATGGGGTATATTCTAGAAGATCCAAAGTGGTTTACCAACATAGTGTTAGCAGAAATAGCTGAAGTAAAGGACTCATTGAGGGTGGTTGATCTGATTGCCTGTATGGGCACTTTCTAGTACCAACAGTGTCAGGGTCATCAGGCTTTTTGTTCAGTAGTTCAAGGCTCCAAAAGTCTAACAAGAGAAAAAGAGGAGGCAGGAGCTACCAGGCTAGTAAAGCCTGAACTCACATCATTTCTTCCGTGTTCTATTGGTCTTGTAGCCATAGAATCTGCACAGATCTAAGGGAGGGCCTCACAGAGGACCCCATATCTTTCTCATGGGAGCAGAATGTGCAGACATACATAATCTACCACAAATCTCTATTGTAATAAATGCCATGATAGATGAGAACAGAATGCCAAGAGAAGGAGCTAATTTAGAGTTCTTGGGTAGGTGTCTGTCTATCTCTGGGTCAGATAGTCATAAATGTAAAAATCAGCCCAGCTCCATCAAACCACAAATATGACCTGTCCTCAGCATCATCTTTACAAGAAACCTGTCTTAGTGAATATTTTTTAAAAATTACAGCAAAGGTGTTATGTATTTTCCTAGCTCTCTGGAAAACAGGCAAACACTTCAGAGCCACTGAATTCCTTCTGTTCTCTGAGGAGCAAAATAAATTATATCCCAGAGAATTTATTTAATGACATGGAACAGCAAATTCCACTCTAAGATCAAATACACTATCTATAATAGTACAACAAAATAATAAGCAATCAAGCAGAAAACTTTGTTACTAAATATGAATGATTTTGTAAGAACAATTTGTCATCATAACGGATGAAGCATTAGGTGCTTTGAAATTGCCATAATTTGCATTCACTTTCTGTTAGGAAAGTAAATATTTTAACTAAAACTATCTATTTATCATAGAAATTATATAGCTGGTACGTGTGAATGGGGATCACCATATAAATGTCTGCAGTGTGCCTGCTGTGGTCTATCTATGATGCTGTGTTTTCATTCACACAGTGAACATCTGTTTTGTGCCCTTCCACCACCTTAGTAGAAGAACTCAGCAAATATTGTTTCTTAAAGGCTTAAGAGTTCTTTTCCCCTCAGTTCTGAATTACTATCACAGTCAAGATTACATTAGTCTCTCATGAACTAGGAAAACAGCTTCCTTCTAATTTTTTTGAGAGGTTGACACACCTGACCTTCATGGTCTGGTTCTCACCATCTTCTCCCGGGCCTGGAAAGATGGCTCAGAGTTCACACTGCTCTTGAAGATGACCATATTTGGTTCCAGCACTCATGTTGAGTGATTCACAACTGCCTGTAATTTCAACTCCAGGGTATCTGATGCCTTCTTTTGGCCGCCACAAGTACCTGCACACATATGCACATGTGCACACACACACACACACTTTTTTTTAATGAATACATATCTAATCAACCTTTCTAGCTGCCTTCCCATTGTCTTTGATAACACACATGTCATGTCATGTGACCCTGTAATTTTGCACATACTGATCCTTCTATCTCCCAACCCCCCACACACCCCAAGGTTATCCTTCAAGCCTCATCTCAAAGCTCACTCTTCTTCAGAATCTGTCCTCCATTGTCATAGGCTCCTTGTTCTTGGATCTGTCACAGCCTAAACCACAGAACATTCAATCGCCCACTTATTATCTGTCCCCAGCCTCCACCTTGGCCTGATCTGCCATGGGCCATGGCCAAGTGTCATCTCTCTTTTCATCCCAGCAGATGCTAGCCTAGGACTGGTATCCCCTGGGCAGGGGTGAGTGCCTCCTCCTTCTTGCTCTCAGATACTTTCTAGAAGGCTGGTTTGCTGGCTGAAGAAATATTTAGAGTTTTTGTGACAGCCAAAGGCCATGATGTCGGTGAGAAGGCAATGAATAATATTTTTTTAATTTTAGAGTTCACTTCAGTGTTTTTGTTTTCCCTATTAAGCAGAAGTCTTCACACTCGTTTACTGGCCTTCGTCTTGACATCTGCTGCAGTCTGCCTAGCTTTACTTTTTTAAGCTACAAAGCTTGGTTGTTGGGCATTTGCCAGAGACAATCCTAGCACTCTCTACCCGCAACACTGGCTTTTTAAGCCTGTGCTGCTGTGGTTATTTCTCCTATGGCCCCGGCACCAGATGAGACAAAGACATTACAAAGTAGGCACGCTGAACACTGGTCCTTCAAGTACGCTCTTTAGTCTTTCTACCAGCCTCCATGTCTCCATGCAGGAAATGGACACCGCACAGAAATAAAACCCTCACGGCATTCAGGCAACATCTTAGAGCGTCCAGCCCAGCAGAGTCCATGTTCTTCTCCCCAGCCCCAGACAGATTGTGCAGCAGGAAAGAGGACTGGATTTGCAGAACAGCAGAACAGGGGTCAGCTAGGGCCCTCCTCACAGTGCAGACCCAGGTGCCACTGTGATGCTGACTTCTCCTGGCTGTTTTCAGACTAGAATTTGTGATGAGAAACCTCTGTTCTGAGGCAGGATGGGTGATACACAGTAGGTAACTGGTCCCTCTCCCATGCTTGTTCAGCCTGGCCGAGCTGTTACAAAAAGCAGACAACTTCCCTACCATCGTGGTGGTTGGCAGCAATAAAAAATTTACCTGTCCTCCCGGAAGCTTGCCTTCCACCCCGACTGTGGCACCTGGCAAACCTTGACAGTCATAAGAGCCTCCAACAGAAGGGAAAGCCTGGGCAGCCCTATGCAAACTGAGACTTCATTTCCATATGGAGAATAGCTCAAACCAAGCTACATCTAGGAAGGTATGTTGGGGTGGGGACGGCTGTAGGGAAAGTGGAAAACACCAGCTGTCGGGACTGGAAGGGAACTAAGAGATTGGTAGCAGCAGAGAACCGGGTGTCCAGTGATGATGTAACAGCAAACAATGGGATGGGCAGGGCTCCTGCTCTCATGTGGCTCACAGACAACACAGGCTGAAGAAGGGGACCGAGTAAGAAACATGTAAGTCAACACATGAAATAATGTCAGGCTGTACAGTGAAGTGCTCAGAGCAGGTGCTGGGATGGCGCGAAACGGGCCGAGCCGGCCCTTCTTCAAACAGGAAGCCTCACTAAGGAACTGTGATCTGACCTGCAAGAATGCAGCTGTGTGGAGAGATGGGAGGAATACACTAAGCTTAGAGGGGGCAAGCAAAAAGAAGAAGAGAAGGCTCTTTTCTGGAAAATTCCAAATGTCGGTGGGAAGAAGTAGAGCTTGGCAGGGAGTGAAGGGGAGAAGGAGACAGGACTGAGACAGGCCACACTGAGCATTACAGACTAAAGTGGAAAAAATGCAATTGTACTTTAGATGGGATAGCAAACCACTAGAGAGAAGGTGAGATGGCTTGGTTTGTAATGCAAGCCCAAGGACCTAATTTTGATACCCAGAACCCATACAGAAAACCTAACATAGTCCATGCTGGTGTCCCAGTAGTGGGAAGGCAGACACAGGAAGATCCCTGAAGTCTGCTGGCCCACAGCCTACCTAATGCATGAGCTCCAGGCCAAGAGACCCTTGGTAGCCAGTTACTCAACCTTGTTCTCTGGCCTCCACATACATGCACACTCTGTCTCTTCCAACGATATTTGCAAAGCTGGTTCCTCAGCAAAAGGAAAATTACTGTCGTACCTATGTGTGTAATCCCAGGCCAGAAGAGCACAAGGAACACAGGAACCCAGGGGTCAGTGTTAACAATTCCCATGTACCTGGTGGTTGGGAAATGGAACACCTTCCCATATCAAACTCCATCGGGGCAGAAGCTGACTGGCAGCAGGGGAGTGTCCCGGTTCCCATCCTGTGACAAATGACTTCCGCTTAGGGACGACGAGAATGAACAGTTAGATTAGAACCCTCTTTTCTGACTTTACACCGTGTGCAAGCTTCTATAGAAAGCTTCCATTTGCTGTATCTCCTGACTTTCTTACTGGAAGACCAAATCTTCTATAATCTTTGTAATTTCTCGTCTAGCACACTCATCACAGAATCACACTTAATGCCTCAGGGAGAAAAACTAATTTTTTCCCTCAAGGCTAGCAATGTGGAGGCTTGTTTCATCTCTGCTTGAATATTAATTTCCTATTTGGTTTCCCTAAATAAAAGCAAAGACTCTCTATACTACATCTAGGGAAATAGGAGATGCAATATGGGTTGACACCCACCCACTTACATGTACATATTTGCTTTATTTCTGAGCGTGCCTATCAAAAAGACGGACAATATTCAACTGCTGATAACCAAAGAGCCTGCTATTCTAAGAGAAGGCGGCAGTTTAATATGTTTCTCAGGCTAAATATCTTCTCTCGCAGTGACTGTCATTTAAATTCCTGCCTAGCAAAGGGATTTTTATGGAAGGTTAATGCCTCCTGTAACATTTATCCTGGATGGCGGAGCTCATCACATAATTTTCTGGGCTTTATTTCTGCAGTGTTTTAGAACGGTGTCTTCCTGCTAACAGTTTGCCAGTAAAGAGCCAGTGCATAGCAAGATGGTCGTTATTCCTCAGTTCAAGCTCTGGCTTAATGAAATTCCAAATCTCTAGGGCAGGGAGGCTGGGGGTGAAACCGTGAAGGCAGGTCTAACACAAGCTTTGGTACTCCTGCTTGGGACTGGGCTATGGAAGATTAGCCAGGGCACCAGGCTCTGTTGAGAAATAAAGGCAGTGCCCTAAGTCGAGGGTGATGTCGACTGCGTTTTTTTGAAGGATCTTCAGATGAGGAAGCCTTTTCAAATTATTCTCCATTTGCATTTGAACTAATTTGCCTCTCTAGAATTTTCCCAGTTCTCTGTCACCACTTTGACATTTACCATGGCATTTGAATGCAACATTTTCTTCCCAGTTAGTTACCTAGCCACCTTTCATCCAATTGTTAGCAAACATGTTGATGGCTATGACAGACTGTATCTTCCAAAAATGGCTCCAGGCAGTATTTCTAGTCCCACACTCTCTCTGGAGCCTTTCTGCTTCCCATCAAGGGACTGCGTCCAGGTCTCAGAAGGCAGCTCAGTCAGTAAAGTGCCACACACAGGCACAGAGACCTGAGTTTGGATCCCCAGCACCCATGGGAAAAAAAAGTCAGACCTTACAGCACACTCCTGTGATCCAGTGCTGGGGAGGTAGAGAGGATCCCTGGGTTTCCAGGGCCAACCATTCTTGCTAAATTGGTGAGAGACCTTGGCTCAGAAAACAAAGTGAGGCCAGAAGGATGGCTCAGCAGCTGAGAGTACTTGCTGAGCTTGCAGGGGGCCTGGTTTCATTCTAAGCATCATGTCGGTAGCTAGCAAACATCTGTAATTCCAGCTCCAGAGAATCCAATGCTTTCTTCCAGCATCCATCAGCATTTGAACACACACACACACGCGTAAATCTTTTTCATAAAAAATAAATAAGTATGGCCATTTCTCAGAAAATTGGGAATCGACCTACCTACCTCAAGACCCACAATACGCAATACCACTCCTGGGCATATACCCAAAGGATGTTTCACCATACCACAAGGACACTTGCTCAACTATGTTCATAGCAGCTTTATTCATAATAGCCAAAAACTGAAAACAACCTAGATGTCCCTCAACAAAAGGATGGATAAAGAAAGTGTGGTACATTTACACAATGGAGTATTACTCAGTTGTTTAAAAATAATTACATCAGGAAATTTGCAGGCAAATGAATGGAACTAGAAAAGAACATCCTGAATGAGATAACCCAGACCCAGAAAGACAAATATGGTATGTACACACTTACAGGTAGACATTAGCTATAAAATAAAAGAGAACAAACCCAGAGAAGCTAAATAACAAGGAGAGATCAAAAGAGGATGCATGAATCTCACTGTGAAGGAGAAATAAAATAGAAATCACAGGCAGACAGGGAGAGAGGTCTGTATGGGAACAGCAGGAATCAGGCAGGGGAGGATGGAGGGAGAGATTACTGGGAGAGACAACTGAAATCGAGGGGCATCTCTGGGAAGACCTAGAAACATAGTGCAATGGAAACTCTCAAGAATCTCTGGGGGTAACCCCAGCTAAAACTTCTGGCAAAGGGGACTACAAAGCCTAAACCAGCCTGTTGGGAAAAGCTTCCATTCTACCCAGTCCCACAATAAACACACAGAAACTATAATGTATGGCCAATACTTTAAGCATATTTCTAACTAGTTCTTTTTTTTACTATTGAAATTTATTGAGCTCTACATTTTTCTCTGCTCCCCTCTCTGACTCTCCCCTCCTCCCTTCAACCCTCCCCCAAGGTCCCCATGTTCCCAATTTACTCAGGAGATCTTGTCTTTTTCTACTTTCTACTTCCCATATAGATTAGATCTATATAAGTCTCTCTTAGTGTCCTCATTGTTGTCTAAGTTCTCTGAGATTGTGGTTTGTAGTCTGGTTTTCTTTATGTTTAAAAACCACCTATGAGTGAGTACATGTAATAATTGTCTTTCTGTGTCTGGGTTAAGTAGTCAAACAAACTCCCTCCTTCTAGCTAGTTCTTATATCTTTGGTTAACCCATTTCTATTAATCTGTGTACTGCCACATGGCTTTGGCTTACTGGCAAGATTCCAGCGAGTCTGTCTCTGGTGGCAGCTACATGGCTTCTAGCTAACTCCACCTACTCTCTCCTCCTTTATCTGCTTGGAACTCTTGCCTTGCTAAGCCACTGGCCGAAATAGATTTATTCATTAACCAATAAAAGCAACACATATACAGAAGAACATTCCACATCATTTCCTCTTTTCTGTTTAAATAAAAATGAAGGTTTTAACTTTAACATAGTCAAATTACATGTAACAGGTATCAAGCAAGAATTACATTTACAATATTTATATCTACTTTATCTTTTATCTTTTTTTTCTTTTTTTGAGGGTTTGTATATTTTTTATTTTTTTTATTTTTTTTTAACTTATTTATTTATTAAGGATTTCTGCCTCCTCCCCGCCACCGCCTCCCATTTCCCTTCCCCTCCCCCGATCAAGTCACCCTCCCTCATCTGATCAAAGAGCAATCAGGGTTCCCTGACCTGTGGGAAGCCCAAGGACCGCCCACCTCTATCCAGGTCTCGTAAGGTGAGCATCCAAACTGCCTAGGCTCCCCCAAAGCCAGTACAAAGAAGACTATAATTATAACTATCTATTCTTCGACTCCATCAAAGACTCCAGAAGGATATAATATTACCTAAATAAACAGAAAGTACTTCCAAAACTCTAGAATTGACAGAGACATCTTGCTGCCTGGACAGTCACCCAAAGTTCTTCTGTATCAATGGAGCATCCATCTTCAGCCTACAGGCCTGTAGTATCCAGCAGACTTTTTCATGAAGCAGGAAATTTCAAAGACAGTTCCACCTATACTGGCAGTTTGTCAGTAACTTTTTTCCTGTGTCCTGCAGAATGTCCGGCAGACTCTTTCATGAAGCTGGAACCCTGAAGGACCATCTCACCTTTATGCAACATCAGCAGTCATTTTTCTGTGGGTCCTGCATGTCCAGCTCATATGACATAACATCAAGCAGTCCAGGCAAGAGCATTTTTTTGCCCAAATGGCTAACCAACTACATAAGGAATCTCTTCACTGTCCATCATCCTCTTGAAGTAGATTGGTGCTATCAGGGGCAGATGTATCTCATTGTCATGAAAATTCCTAAGTTCCTAAAACATTTTAAATGCCATATTCTGAAGGTCTCTGAAAGATTTGAAGAATACCTATCAAACTGAAATATATTTCTATATATCTAGAAAATCTAACTAACATGACTACAAGCTTGACTATTGTAGAAGATTATCTATTAACCTATATTTCTTAATTATACTTTTAAATGAGTTTCATAAACACAATACCTTAATCAAGAGCAGATATATATATAGATATATATATAGATATATATAACAAATTTGTATCAACCATAAATTTGTATCAATAAACCAAGATCCATACCAATGCAGAATATTCATCTCTATAGCATATCCCCCTTTTAATGTTAAAAAAAATATAAACAATCGTTTAGGGAATTTGGGCATAGTTCTCTCCAACTTGCTTCCTACTCTTTGTTGGGCAAAGTAAATTTTGAGGGCATTCACGGAGATCTTTCAGGGGATCTTGATCCATCAAATCGCATTATCCTGAAAGAAATCCACAGGTTCTCATCTTTTGTGGAAACAAAAAAAGAACCTCTGGCTGATTGATATCCATGGGAGGCCTGCCCTTTTCTAAAAAGAAACAGAGGAGTGGATGGGAGAGGGGAGCACTGGGAGGACAGGAATGAGGAAAAACACTGATCAGGATGCAAAAGTAAAAAAACAAAAAGACACCCACACATACGATACCTACACACACAAGATCAAGTCTATTTACCTCCCCTTTGCGCTTGTACCTAATTGAATATGATGTATACAATAAGTGGAGAATTATTTTGGGAGGCAAAAGAAACATAAGCAACTGACTGTTGTCGAGGATTAGCCTGCAGAAGCCAGCCACCAGGCTGAAAAGGCTGAAGTCATTCTATATGGACAGACTATACACAGAGGCCACATGACAAGACCTGGGGTAAGCAAACAACAACCAACCCCAAACAGAGGTGGCCCCATATGAAATATCAGATCACGCCACTTCTCAAGCTCTGAGTCTTCTACCTGAGGACCTGGATGACATGGAACAGAAACTAACAGCCTCACTTTTTGACAAGCATTAGAAGGGGTCACTTCATGCCACTCTTGGCGTAGTCTGTATTTCTACAGCGACGGCGTTAGCACCTGCCTGCTGAAGTATCTCTTGCTCACTAGCAAAGTGTCCTCAGGTACACCCCAGCTATTTTCTAGCGACAGTCCCCAGCTACCTGGTTTTCAGCAGTGTCAGTGGCATGATAGGAAGGAGGGGTGTGTGATGTCTCCAGAGCTAGGGGCTTTCTTTGGACCCTGGCTAAGTTAAGGAACTCTCTGAGCTTTACTATATCATCTATAAAACAAAGAAACGTGGCATGGGAAGTTCTTACACAAAGCAGTATTTTGACGACTCTATCTGTTACTGCTAGGGAGTCTTTCCATGGCATGTGTCCTCCAGAAAGTCTCACCCAGCCCAGAACTTCTCCCTCTCCGTGTTCAGAGTCATTCCTTTACACTCTACCTAATGTTACATCCAAGAAAACCATTATTACTTCTGTAACAGGACACTCTTAACTGGGCCATTGCCTAAGGCTCAGACACTGCTGGCCATTGTTAAGCGTCATCACTCCCCAGCTAGCCTGGTGCTCTTGGATTACAGGTTCCCACACATCTCCCACAAATACACATAGGAGCAGTAGAGCCTCGCTGAAGAAAAATATCTGAAACTCTGAGCCTCACATCTCAAATCTCCTACATATTGATATTCAAAGATTTAAAATGTTTTTCTTTCAAGGATCGGGGATGTTGCAATTAAGGCAGTAAACACTGGTGTACACTGAAACCTGGGCTAAATGAGCAGACTTGGATATGGTGACTCTTGAGCCCTTCTGGCACCTTCCATGCTGGAGCCTGAAGATGGCTTTCCACAAAAAAGGGGGGAGGGGGGCTGGAGAGATGGCTCAGTGGTTAAGAGCACTGGCTGCTCTTCCAAAGGTCCTGAGTTCAATTCCCAGCAACCATATGGTGGCTCACAACCATCTGTAATGAGATTTGGTGCCCTCTTCTGGCGTGCGGGCATACATGGAGGCAGAATGTTGTATACATAATAAATAAATCTTTTAAAAAAAAAAAGAGTTACAGAAAGTATCAATACCTCTATTCCCCAGAGAGTTAGCCCAGGGGGAGTCTGGAGAGTTTTGTCCTGGGATTATGGTAACCTATAAAGTGTTTAGTGTTACTGCACTCCTAAAATGTGGTGATGTCACCTGGATGAGTGTTGGAGCTATAGAATACAGGGCAGAGTGTAAAGGTTCTGTGAGTGACAGGTTAACCAGACATGGGCACCCTGTGCCCAGAAAACTCATCATCAGACAGTTTCTGCAAAATTTCCAAGGCTTGGGACCAGCTCTCACCAATAGCTCCCTCCTTCATCCATTGTCATACAGTGTTACAGACAATCAGGTTGCAGATGGTCTACCTAAAATCCCTTAGCTGAAGAACGTCTTGCCTCAAGGAAGATCTTCGTATCTATTCTCCTTCTCTGGAAGGAAGTAGAAGAGGAAGATAAAAGAAACCCTGAGGCTGGGGGATATGAGATTTCTGAAGAATACCAGGGAAAGGATCCAACAATGCAAAAGTGCCATCCAACAAACTAGGTTTCCAAACATTTTAAGTCACATCCAGGGGCTAGAGAGATGTTTCTGCAGTTAAGAGCCTTTGCTGAACTTGCTGTTCTTCCAGAGGACCTGAATTTGGCTTCTAGCACTCACATCTCATAGCTCACCATCACTTGGAGCTCCAGCTTCAGGGGATCTGAGACCTGCTTCATGTGTCTGCAGTCACATGCACACACACACACACACACACACACACACACACACAATCTAAAATTTAAGTGGTTATATATTAACTTTGGTTTTATGCTTAGATGGTTAGAGCCTCCTTATCCAAACACCTATTTTTCATTTATTATTATCCATCTCAGATAATAATGATGATAATGAATTAATTACTATTTAGTGGGTCTTAATATTTCAAGCATATGTTGGACCAGCATGACATTCCAAAGACGAAGTAAAGTTGAGGCTGAAAGACGCCATCTTAATCAAATGCTAACAAATCTGACAGAGCCTAATTCAGATAGATCTCACTCCAAATCTCAGTCTTTGACTGCCAAAGCAGAAGGTTTCAATAAGGAAATGGCCTGGAGTGGAATGCTTGCTGCCCAAGCATAAGGACCTGATTTGGGATCCCTGGCCCAGGCAAACGACTGGTAATCATTGACCAGCCAGCATAGCTAAATCAATGAACTCTGGTTCCATGAGAGACCTTGTCTCAAAAACTAAAGCAGAAGGCTGGAGAGGTGGATGAGAGGATTAAGAGTATACACTGCTCTTGCAAAGGACCCAAGTTTGGTTCCTATCACTCATGCTGGGCAGCTCGCAACACCTGTGACTCCAGCTGCATGGGATACTCTGCCTTCTGGGGTCACTGTATTTACCTGCACAAACACACACACACAGGCTTATTTTTAAAATAAAATGTTTTTTAAAAGTTGAAAGAAATTCAAGAAGACACCAACATGGACCTGTGCCTTCCACATACATGTAAACACATGTGAGCATGCACTTACACTTACACACACACACACACACACACATACCTCCTAAAGAATTCTAATCAACAGAATAAATGTATGCTATAAAGTATTTGTGATTAAATCTTCACTTAAACTCTATATTTATATATACATACATATATATATATAAAGATTATATGATACAAAAATAGATGATACCATAGATACAAAAGTTTTCTACTTTCTCTCTCAGTTAATTCTTCCACAATCATGCCACCCACCCTGAAGAATAAAACATAAAAATATCTTCTTTGTGTTCAGAGTCAAAGAAGACTCCTCACCAACTTCCATGACCTTTGGCTATAGGTTCTTCTCAAGTTAAAACCGTCTCTTAGTTTTTCAGAAGTTACATAGTAGAAGTAGTTTTGCCTCCCATGGTCTGGTCTTTTTTGGGGAATGCAACAGACATCATTTTTAAACTGGGCACGAGATAGTCAGATTTGCATTTTAGAAGTATCCCAATGGGGTACTCTCACCCACTCTGGTGGGAGTATAAATTGATACAATCCTTTTGGAAAGCAATTTGGCAAAATGTACTAAGAGTACTAAAATGATTGACACACTAATGTCACTTTTGTAACTATCCCAAGGGAATAATCCTAAAACTGGAAGAGAAAAAGCTTCATACGAAAAAAAGCATTTGTTGTAGCCTTGTTCATAATAATAGAAAAGTGGCGATGACCTCACTACCCAACAAAAGAGGAAAGGCTGTACAAGCTTTGGTCTACCGGGTGACATATAACATATAATCTAAATTATATTCATGACAAAGCATCAATAACATATAAAATGGTGATTTACTGATATTAAAGATTAGCAGCACATTAGTGATAGGTTATAAACGTGGCCACATATTCATCTTCTGTCTATAGCCAGACCTTTACAACATGATGCAAATGTTCTCTCAGAGGTCGAATTCATTTCCCCACCTCATGAATGGAGGCTACCCCTCTGACTCCCACTAATCAATGAAATCCTAGTCGATGAGATACAAGAGACTTGAAAAGTGTTTGTCCTCTCCTCATGCAAAAACCTTTCCATCATCGTGTGGGGGAAGCCCAGAGATAGCAGCCTGCTGAGTGATGAGAGATATAAGACCCAAGCTGTCCTGCCAACCAAGATGTCCCCCAAAGAAAGCCATTTCCCCAAGTGGCAGCAAAGCCCAGATGTACATGGTCAGCCAAGACTAACAAAAGAATCACAAAGCAGAGTCCACCCACATCACTGTTCTGGAGAATTAGGACTCAAATACATAGTTATGGTTTGGGAGCCATCTGTTACACATCAAAAACCCACCGCTACAAGTCTGACAAATTTTTAATCTAGGTGTTTATATGTGGTGAGAGTGGAAAAATCATAAACTGTTTCTGGCTTTTGTGTGTATCAAAATTTCTGTAACAAATATAGGAAAATACACATATGTATTTTGGGCTAAAGAAAAATAGATATTAAGCAAAATATTTGAATATAAAAATAGACATAAATACAGCTTGATCACAGCTATAAATAAGACATTTTTTACAAAAATGCTATAAACATGTACCACTAGTTGCCTGTACATCCTGACACCGTGGATCCTTTCAGCTTGTATGGATTTCACACCCATAATAAACCTTACTTTATTCTGAAAATAAATATTTACAATTTAATTAATTTTTATCTCATAATATTCCCAACCCTAATAAAACTTCTTTCTCTAGAATATGTATAGAACTCATTTGGAGATACAGTAAGAAATTAAAACCAAAGAAAGAAAATTTTAAAAAAGCCTAAAATGCCCTGAGGAGAAAGTATGAGGGCCCAAAGTCATGGCAATGGTGGTGGAGAAGAAAAAAGAGAGAATAAAGTAGACAGATATTGAGAGAGAATCCGTAGTCTTCCATTCCAGAGGTTGCTTCACGATAAAAAGACAAAACATGAGACCACATGTGGGCTATGAGAAACCCAAAAAAAAATCCAACCTAAAAACACTCCACTTGGAAATTCAATTTGATCCTTCAAACCTGTTTAGATCTGACCACTCATAGGAAGAATGGAGAGAAATGCTCTGACCTCAGCCTAGAACTTGAATACCTAGTAGTCCCCAGGTAAGATGGTTCAGGTGATACCAGCCCTCTGGACCACAACTCAGAAACTGGTTCTACCCTAAAGGAAGCAAAAACCCTTGTCAGCCATCAATTCAGGAGGCCTGAGTTACTTGAGATGCTGACCTCCAGAGACACATGAAAACTAATTCACCTATCCTATTTCTCTAACAAATGCTTGAAACTGGGTAATTTATAAGACTAGAAGTCCATTTGGCTCTCAGTTCTGGGAGCTGAGGAGTGCAAAAACATGCCACTGCATCCACCCAGCATGCGAAGAAGGGCTTCTGGTATACCACAGCATGTCTGAGAACATCACAGCAGGCCACACCTACAATAACTCATAATCCCTGAGCCTTCATGACTCAAGCACCTCCCAAAGGTCCCACTTCTCAGTACTGCTGCATTGGGGACCAGTGGAATGCAGGGAACACACTTCCAACACAGTTTTTCTACATTTTAGACTCCCATCAGAGTCCATGCCGACCTAGTTCCTGGGCTCCTCCCCAGATCTTCCTTCTGCTTCTTCATCTTTACTCCAGCACACTTAAGTCCCCAGAAACTTGTGCCTCTCCCGCCACAAAATATCAGCAAATGTCCTTCCCACTACCTGGGATTCTAGCCGACTCCCCCTCCAACTAGTGAACTTATATTTCAGGTCTCAGTCTCTGCCTTAGCTACTCTTCGATTTCTGCTACAAAAACCCCATGACATAGGCATCTTATAGAAGACAGAGTTTGGTTTTTTTTTTTGGGGGGGGGGGCTTGCTTACAGTTCCAGAGAGTTATTGTCCTTAACCATCATGGAAGGAAGAGCACAGCAGCAAGCAATTAGGCATAGCAGAGGAGCAGTAGCTGAGAGCTTACATTCTTTTCCTCAGTGTAGGAGACAGAGAGAGCTAACTGGGAATCGCATGGGCTATCAAAACCTCAAATTCCATCCCCACCCCCAGCGACATGCCTTCTCCAACAAGGTCACACCTAATCCTTCCCAAGCAGTTTCACCCTCCAGGAACAGAGCATTCAAATACACAAGTCATCCTCAACCAAACCACCACAGCCTCTATTACTACTTCCTAGGCCAAGGAAACCCTCCACAGACAGATGCTCAGGGCACTTGGCACAACTGAAATGTTTTGCTTCTTGTATGGTTATTTGATTCACATCTACCTAGCCAGCATTATTTTAATGTTTATAAAGAACCAGGTACTATAGGACAGGAAATCTTTGATGCACATGTCACTCATTTTCTTTGCACAATCACTTAGGGAAATGAGCTTGGATGAGAAACTGATGAGCATCAGATCACTCACCAGTAAGAGATAATGCTATGAAATAACCCCAGGCAACCTGGAGCTGGCCTGAAACTCCATGTCTCTGGCTTGGCTTTGTGTGGCTCAAAGTCCAGGATAAGCATCTGTGCTTAATAGAGACCCCAGTGGGGTTGATCTAAGTGACTCTTTGTGGCCTTGAGCTGCTGAGATACATGATGCTACAGTATGGATCAATAATGTGGGGGCTGGAGAAATGGCGCAGAGGTTAAGAGCACCGGCTGCTCTTCCAGAGGTCTTGAGTTCAAGTCCCAGCAACCACATGGTGGCTCACAACCATTGATAATGAGATCTGGTGCCCTCTTCTGGTGTGTACATGTTAACAGAATATTGTATGCATAATAAATAAATCTTTAAAAAAAATAATAATGTGGCCAAAGGTTTATGTGTTAAGAGAGCTGATCCTCAGCTCCCAACACTATAAAGAAGTGGTGGAATACTTAAGAAATGTGGCCTAATGGCCAGTGTTAGACCATTAGAGCTGAGCTGTCCATCTCTTCCTCTTGCTTTTGACTCCCAGCCATGAGATGAGCTTCCTTGATTCACTACACACCCCCACTATTGTGCACCACTCCATCACAAACCCCAACCCATCTTGGACTGAACTTCTCGAACTTTGATTCACAGCAAACCTTTCTTCTTTTTAAGTTTACTTATCAGGCATTTGTGACAGCTGTGGAGAGTTGACTAGGCACAGGGCATCTGGATTTGGAGACAATCTTACAAATACAACAGAGAAAGACTGGGAGACCCAGAAAAGGACTGGGCTTTTCTCAAGGTCACACAGAATTCTATGCTGGAGCTGGATCCCCCAACACAGCCTGGTCTCCGCCCTACTTTGTTTTATGAAAACTCAAGTGATGACCACTGCACTGTAAAAAATGAATAACAAAATTCCATCATACCTTTTGCATTTAATAAATGCTTAAACCAATAAAAATAAATCTGAGAAGGATAGATAGACAAGATGGTTAATGCTATCAACTTGGCAAGATTTAGAATCACCCAGGAGACAAGCCTACGGACGTGACTGTGAGAGATTATCTTGACTAGGTTAAACGAAGTGGAAGACCCATCTTAGATGTGGATAGCACCATTCTTCAGCCTGAGGTGCTGGACCAAATGAAAAGAAGAACGTGAACTACTCGCCAATATCCACAGTTTCCTGCTTCCCAGCTACAGACACAGTGCAGCCAGCAAGCTCAAGTACCTGCTGCCAGGACTTCCCTGCCAATATCTTTGAACCCTGTCAAAAAGAAAAAGACCTTCCCCCTTTAAGTTGCCTTTATCAGGGTGTTTTATCACAGCAGCAGGGGGCGGGGGGAAGGTGACAAATGCAATGGATGAGAAAAGCTAACTGTATCTTTAACCGTTTGCATTCAGAAAACACATACCCACGAATATTGATACTAATGTAATAAAATGTTTTGAGAAGAACATTGGGGAATGGAAATGAACCTACACTCTCTCATTAGATTGGCATAATAAAACATGTTTTTCTTTTAAAAAAGGGGAAAACAGAAAAACAGAAGACAGGCAAGAAAAGTGCCTCAAATATTTGAAGGGCTTTCCCATCAGATGGACAAGATGAACAACGTGAGTCCCTCCCCCTCCCCCCCCCCCCCCCCGTGTTCTAACATGGAAGCTGCTTCTGCTTTTCCTAGAGAGTTTTCTCTTTTTTCTTTCTTTCTTTTTGGATTTTCGAGACAGGGTTTCTCCATAGCTTTTGGTTCCTGTCCTGGAACTAGCTCTTGTAGACCACGCTGGCTTCGAACTCACAGAGATCTGCCTGCCTCTGCCTCCAGAGTGCGCCACCACCGCCCGGCTTCCTAGAGAGTTTTAAGTAGCCACTCGGGCCAACAAGGTATCCGCCTAGTAGCTGGCCTTGTATCCACCTTCCATTCTGTCTCTGTCTCCTTGACTTTGGGTCAGACCCCTGCTTGACTCTGCATAGGCATGTTAGTCATTCAGAAATGTCTGTCCGCATGACCTGCCCCGTCCCCTTTCCAAGTGGAAGGCACAGAGACAAGCCATTGTGCTAAAGCTGCCACCCTGGATCCCAGAAACAGCAAGGCCATCTAGGCAAGACACATATCCCCACCTCCAGATTTGCGCAGTCATCTGGGATGATGATGTTACACCCTAGAACAGTTTGTACTAGATCAACCAACCCCTCAACCACTTCTTCAGAACACCTCACAGAACCAGGGCTGAGACAAGGACCAGCCAGCTCAACCCATGACAGGGACTTCTTAACCATGCTCACCTGTTGCTCCCTGCCCAGATTCCTTCTCTCCTAAAACCTACAATTCACACAAACAACTTAGAGATTAACTCAGAATCACTGGATTCCTTATTTGTTCCTCTTCCCAGACTGTTGACAACCTCTCTTGTCTCTGCATTTCACCGTCACAAGTCACTTTAATCAGGGTGTTGGAGCATGAGGCCAAGCCTAGCCTGCTGGAGCTGCTAGTGTCCCGGCTTTTGCCTGAAATTATGCTCACCGTGTCTCCAACATCCAGGAGAGAAGCGATCAGGTCTACCAATGATGATACACGTTGGGAAGGAAGGCAAAGGGGATACGAACACAGACCCCGGAGACCCAAAGGTTTCAATCCTTTCTGTAACTGCTTATAGCTTCAATTTCCAGATGTATAAAGTTGGGAGGCTGTTGTGCACATTCAATAACAGCTTGAGTCTCAAGGACGTATGGCCTTGTCTAGAGTGTGGAAGGTCCCCTGTTGTCCTTGTAAGGAAGTGAGCTCTTTAGCCTCAGAGGTATTCAAGCAGGAGCTGGTGCTCAGTGAGCTAAAAAATTGTGCTGGGAAACAGGTTGGACCTTAGAAACTAGAGTGGATTAGGTGACCCCTGAGTTTCCTTGAACATGTGGCTTTCAAAGCCTTTGTTGCCTAAAACCCCAGGTTAATGCGAAGTCCCCGACTGGACAGGGCTCCAGCTTGAGTCTTTGTTTTTCTACTTTTGTAGTTGATGGAGAGAAGGATCTGACGAGTCTTCTTTTGCTTGATGACTACATTCCTTGAATTCCCAAGATTCCAGTCCCCTGGCCTCCTGGCATTGTGAACATTAGGTTCTTGTAGAGAGGACAAAAAGGAACAGCATTTGCTCCCAGACTCTCATCTGAATAATTCAAGCCAACCTCAGTGAGCACACCAGGCTGTGGGGTCGACCTCCATCCCATTGACAAGACCACTGCTGATGAAGGCTAACAAGGGGTCATTGTTTGAGCTTGAGAATAGCATCCTCGCTTCTGGAGCAGGAGAGCCAGGTATGGGAGTTGAGAGCGAATCCAATCAATGTGTGTCCGGCTCACTGGAGCTGAGTCAGTGGCGGCCAAACACCCTTCCAAATCCCCTTCTTCCTAGGGCCCAGCTCTTGGGGAGAAGAAGAGGAGGACACATTTATTGGAGTTGCTACAGACTCAGCTTTGCTACCAATGCTTTTCTAACCACAATATAAAGTAACTCCCACAACACAGGGAAGATAAGCTCTTTAAAGAAAATATAAAAGCGTTAGCTTGGCAATTCACCCAAACCTCATCATGAACCATAGACATTTTTGAAGTTTAACAAAGAAAAGCGCATCATTAGAGAATACTGCTCCATCACCATTCTTATGCAAATCCTTCCCAGATACTTGGGTGGAAAATTCCATCTAACACGCAGCAAGAAATAAACGTTTCAGGGTGGAAATTTCAGCTCTACCGAGTGCATTTGTCACTAGTATAATCCAAACGACTCTATGTGCACTGACTACAGAATTAGTATCGATCCATTCACCATGTAAACATCAAGTACTTTCTATTATTACTTGAAATAGCATGCTATCACAATTTCTATTTCCTCCTTCTATCTTAAATAGAAGTATTGCACATTAGCCCTTTCCTTCATGTACTTTTCTGCACAGCTATCTAACTACAGTGTTCAGTGTGCTGCTGAGTTTCCTGCAGACATCTGCAGTATTAGCATTAAAGCACTTTCCTTTCAAGTCATCTCTGATGAAAGACAATGCAACTTGCATTTACCCAGAAACCTGTTACCAGGGCTTCTCTTGGAAACAGGCACGTTATCATTCTCTCTCTCTGTCTCTCTCTGTCTCTCTCTGTCTCTCTCTGTCTCTCTCTCTCTGTCTCTCTTTCTGTCTCTCTCTCACTCTATACACACACACACACACACACACACACACACACACCAGGAAGGGAGATCATCCTTTTCTGCTTCTCATTTCACATGCTGAGACCATCATCATCAGGATGTCTCCCCAGGCCCTTGGAGCCCATAATAGGCCAGGACCCCCAGGTCTCTGGCACTCTGAGATAGTTGGGGGTAGAGGATATTTGCCCACCGTAAAGATAATATTTTAACTTCGGGTGGCTTGCTGTAGGAGTTCGGGATCTGACTCCAGGTTGCACTGCTCACATGTCTGGATACACGAAAAAAAAATTACCTTGCGAAATCACTTGTGTTGCTTCAAAGACTATAAAAAGCATGGCAAGAGATGAGTTTTCTCTTCCCACTCCTGCATTCCACAGCATAACAGCATGGGGAGATTTGGGCTGGGTTCCAGACCCTGGAGGGTCAATTGAGCACAAATAGCTGGAAGGTACATATGGCATCATTCATGTTCTCTGGTGCCCGTGGCATTCTCTGGGCACCACAGACATCCCACTCCAGAGCAGAGCTTCTCGTTACCCTAGCTGTGCCACTAACAGCAGGCCCTGCATGTCACAAGGAGATTCCCAGTGTCTTCAGAGCCCTGTGGTGGCTGTAGTCAGAATACATTCCGCCGCATTTCTGTCACTGGGAATCTGTACCTTGCCACTGTAACCTGCCACAAAGCCAACTTGCAGGATACCCCGTCAGCATATTTCATCCCCCTTGTTCTCTTCAGCCAAAAAATCTGCAGAACCTGCAGCTTTTCATCTGAGAAAACATAAGCCACGGCTTCAGTGAATAGGAGAAAGATCTGGAAGCGGCCAGGCACCATCTAACCAGCCTTGGGGCCAAGTTCCTTTCAGCCCATATGAAAAAATAATTAATTTACATGCGTGTTAATACGTGGCAGCTTTGTTACCAAACTAGATGGATGCAAAACTCAAGCAGATGAAATTCTAAAATTGGATAGCTTGTGTTAAATATTCAAAGGAGGGAGAGAGGATATAAAAGAACTGTACACCTAGTTCTGTTTCTAATGTATCTCCAGTTTTCTTCCTTGACAACAGCTATTCAGTCTCTTGAATGCTCAACTGTGTTGACAACAAGATTTTGTTCTTCCCACCAAGCTCACCTTCAACAAGTGCATCCAGATTTAGGTCGGTCATAAGCTTACACAACTCTCTAATGTACTAACACTTGAAAAGCACCACAGGATCCTGGGTTGGGTTATTTTAACTATAATCATAAAATGTTTTATGGAAAAAATATAATTAATTAGTTCAAATAAAAGCACTTTCCTATCCTCCTATTGGTTACCTATCCATTCCCCGCCTCCACGCTGACACTTGCCTCCCTCCATGTTTTTGCCAGGTAACCACCACTCATCAGTAAGTGGCCCTCTCTACCTCAAGATGAAATTTTGAGAGACAGTCATTGGCTGGACTAAATTCACTCCCTAGAGTGACTGGTTTAAATGAGATTGAAATATATGTTTCAGTTCTAACAAATGAAACATGTGGAAACCCATTCAAGAGGCTCTGAGAGATTTCCTCACTCTTAGAGAACCCACCAGGAGTAAAATCTATTGCTCAATGTTGCATATGAACTTGACCTGAGAGCCACTGACACCATTTTATGTAAGAGGATAAGAATCTGGGTTCCAGTGGACCTGACAGATTAACTGACTCTGAGCTAGCCCTACCTTGGACTTGTTGAAAGGATGCTCATATTTTCCTCATGCTCGGGGTTCTCAAGTCCAACAAAACAGTGTGACTATTGAGTGAGCTATTGGCTCTGATTGATGAACATGACTCACGTCTTCTCCCTTGCTCTATTTTTGCCTCAAAGGAACTTCTTGGCTAAATATGGGACCATTCATATATTTGAACAGGCATGAAGAAAGGTTGCTCAAAAAGTGGGGGGGAGGGTTATTAACAAATCTTAACTCCTTCATGGGGGGAAAAAATGACCCGATGGTAGCTTAATGACAATCCAAATCCACCTGCTGAGCACCTGTGAGTCTCCAGCCACTGATACTTCTGAGCTTCATGACGGGCAGCAGCTTCCAATATGGTCAGCCACAAAGACCATGGGTTTCTTCAGAAGAAACCATGCAAAAGCCTAATGGACCACTCTGAGACCAGAGAGGGTAGGGTCCCACAAGGCCCCTGAGTCACTGCCACCAAATCACCAGGATTCCTTGAAGCAGCTATAAAGATGATGATGATAACCAAGGCTGAGGAGCCAGGCAGTGTTCTACATAACATAAAAACATGAGTCCTCGCAGCTTAAAGAACAAAACAAGAGGCTTTTACTTGTAGGAAAACATGCAAATCAATAACAAAATGTGCTGTCAAGACAGGGAAACAGCATCAAGGCCAGCGAGAGACTTGTTTTGTAGTGCTCTAAGAATTGTGGCTGGGAACAAACAAACAGAAGACTACCTAAATATAGACTCCAGCATCTTCAGGAAGACAATAGAGAAATGTGTACCGAATGGAAATAGACCTTTTCTATGGATTCTTCCCTCTCAAACAGGAAGGAGTATATATAAGCAGCATTGAAAGATGGAGGACAACATAGAGGGAAATTTTAATAAACACATAATGGACAAGGATTAACTATTCATACAAAATAGAATTTAGAAATAAGTATCTCAATATAGAAACTAAAGAAGGAACTGGACAGGAGGTTTGACAATTGAGAACATTGCCTGCTTTTGCAGAAGACCTGGGATTGGTGTTCAGCGCTGACATGGCATCTGTAACTCCAGCCCAAGGGATTCAACATCCTCTTCTGGCCTCCTCATGCACCAGGTATGCATATGGTGCACATATAATTTGTTCATACAATATATTTTGATCATGTTTTTCTGTTCATCCAACTCCTCCTATATCCTCCCCATATCCTATCCACCAAACTTTATGATTTATCTCTCTTTTAAAAAATCAAAAGAAGCAAAAAGAACTGTAAGTCAAAACTACCCAAAGTCTTCCAGGTTCTGGCTATTACAAACAATGCTGCTATGAACATAGTAGAGTATATACTTTTGTTGTATGATAAGGCCTCTCTTGGGTATATTCCCAAGAGTGGTATTGCTGGGTCCAGGGGTAGGTTTGTAGTAGTAGGAATGGCGGGCTATGTTCCTCCACCCAGCCGCCCGCACGGCTAGCTTTACCCTAAATAATTACACGGAAACTGTATTCTTTTAAACACCACTTGGCCCATTCTATCTAGCCTTTTCTCGGCTAACTCTCGCACCTGGACTAGCCCATTTCTTATAATCTGTGTAGCCCATGAGCTGGCTTACCAGGAATGATCTTAACCTGCGTCTGTCTGGAGTGGGAGAATCATGGCGATTCCCTGACTCAGCTTCTTTCTCCCAGCATTCTGTTCTGTTTACTCCACCCACCTATGTTTTAACCTATGAGGGCCAAAGCAGTTTCTTTATTGCTTAACCGATGAAATCAACAGATTGATATATGACACTCCCCCATTACTTCCCCTTTTTCTGTTTAAACAAAAAAAAGGAAGGCTTTAACTTTAACATAGCAAAATTACATATGGCAAAACAGTTATCAAGCAAGAATTACAGTTACAATATTTATATCTATTTTATCTTTTATCATAACTAAGGAAAACTATAACTATCTATTCATTCTTCAACTCCATCAAAGACTCCAGAAGGATATAATACTACCTAAGTAAACAAGAACTAAGAAACTTCAAACTCTAGAAATGACAAAGACATCTTGCTGCCTGGACAGTCACCCAAAGTTCTTTTGTACCGTTGGGGCATCCATCTTCAGCCTTCAGGCCCATAGTATCCAGCAGACATTTTCATTAAGCAGGAAATTCCAAAGACAGTTCAGTCACTATCTGCTGTGTCCTGCAGAATGTCTCACAGACTCTTTCATGAGTCAGGAACCCCGAAAGACCATCTCACCTTTAGGCAAGTTCAGCAGTCCTCTCTCTGCGGGTTCTCTTTGTCCAGTTTATGCAACAGTCCAGGCAAGAACAGTTTCTTGCCCAAATGGCTATCAAACTCCATAAGGATCCTCTTCGATGCCCATCTTCTTCTTGAAGTAGATTGGTGCTGCCAGGAGCAGAGTGTCTCATTGTCATGAAAAGTCCTAAGTTATTAAAACATTAAATGCCATATTCTGCAGTCTTTGAAAGATATGAAGAATGTCTATCTAACTGAAATGTATCTCTATATATCTAGAAAATCTAACTAACATGACTATAAGCTTGACTATTAATCAAGATCAGAAATACATATGCATATAACAAAATTGACTGTAAAATCCATACCAATGCAAATTATTCATATCTATATCATATCCCCCTTTAAATGTAAAAGAACATTTATAAACCATATTTGGGAACATGGGCACAGTTATTTCTCTCCAAACTGCTTCCTGCTGAATGGGGGCGTCATTAATTAGTTCTTTCATGGTATAACCTGTGTGCCAGGGTCATCTCAGTTGGCAGTTGAGTGAAGTAATTTTTTGAGGGTGTTCACATCAACCTTTCAGGAGGGGGTGGTCTATCATACCAAACTGGGATAGAAGAAATCCATAGAGTCTCATCCTCTGTGAAAACAAAAGAATACTCTCTCCAAAGCATCATATCCTTAGACCCAAATTCTGAAATCATACCCTCATGATATCCGTTCTGGTTACACTTGGCAGTCCATATAATGAAATGTCTATCTGTACTTAGCTCCTTCACAGTCAAAAATTTTAAAGAAAACACAATGTACATAATCCAGACTCTCTGTGAATTTTCCATTTTTACATGGCTTATTTTTCTTTATTTCTTTTAATCTCTTAACTATCTGTACTCTGTCTCTTTAAAGACTTTACCTTTTTTTAAAAAACCATTAACTTTATTCTCTATATTTTTTTTTCTTTTCTCTCCCAAGCCTACATACATTTATCCATAAAAGTGTGGTCTTTTATGTCTGAATCTGTTTTATTGTGAATCTGTAACATTTTTTACTATCCAGGAGCACTTTTGATTTGCACCTTTAAATCACTAGGCGCTTAAGAATCTAAGCTGTGACATTCCTAGGTCAAAAACAGGTACTGCCTGCTGGCCCCGCCCAGTCCAACATGGCGGCTCGTGCCTCTGCTCCTTGCACATTGCACCACTAACATGGCGGAGCTGCTTGTGCCTCTGAGCTGTGGCACGCAATGTCCCCCTTTTAGGCACACAGCAGTCTACTTGCCATCAAACAAATCGTAGCACTTTACTCCAAATCCTCCATTCAAAAGCTCTGTCTCCCGCAGGAGCCAGACAGAGATTGCAATGGTGGCACAGCCCAGAAAGCCAGCATTTTAAAACAGCCAGTTTTTTCCTGCTGCTGAGTCAGGAAAATTTCAAAATGGAGGACGTACCATTTTGTGCTAGCTCTGGGGCCGCCAGGTAGGAGCGGCACTCAGCACTTTAATTCTGAGACTGAGCGTGCAGCACAGAAATTCTTTTCATCCAAGTTACAGCCAAATCTGACAGGCAGAGCCGCCTGCCTGAGCCTGATTCGGCCGTCTACCCAGGTGCAGTTGGGGAGCGCTGAGCCATCAGCACGGTCTCAGAGCACTCTCCTTCTGATCCCAAGTGGGAACACAAACATCCAGTCCCATAAAATCCATTGAAATGCTTTAAAGCCAGAGTTCACACTGGCAGCACAGCCCCAGGAAGCCGCACTTTAAAATGACACAGTGTTTCTTCTGCTGCTGATGCCGAATCAGGAAATCTCTCTACAGCACGCCACCAACTAACAGTCAAAAGCTGTGTTAAACTCTGTTTTTTTCTCTGATTAAAATTAAGCTCTCTCAGGTTTTATGTGAAGTTCTTTAGCACATTGGGTGCCACTCTGTAGTAGTAGGAATGGTGGGCTATGTTCCGCCACCCAGTCGCACGCACGGCTAGCTTTACCCTAAATAATTACACGGAAACTGTATTCTTTTAAACACCACTTGGCCCATTCTATCTAGCCTTTTCTCGGCTAACTCTCACACCTGGACTAACCCATTTCTTATAATCTGTGTAGCCCACGAGCTGGCTTACCAGGAATGATCTTAACCTGCGTCTGTCTGAAGTGGGAGAATCATGGTGACTCCCTGACTCAGCTTCTTTCTCCCAGCATTCTGTTCTGTTTACTCCACCCACCTATGTTTTAACCTATGAGGGCCAAAGCAGTTTCTTTATTGCTTAACCGATGAAATCACCAGATTGATATATGACACTCCCCCATCATAGGTTGATCCAGAATTTCCTGAGAAACTGCCACACTGCTTTCCAAAGTGGTTGCACAAGTTTTCATTCCCACCAGCAATGGATGAGTGTACCCCTTTCTCCACAACCTCTCCAGTAAAGGCTATCATTGGTGTTTTTTATTAAAACAAAACAAAAACAAAAACTATAGTCTATCATGTGTTGGCCAATTACTCCTGGGCATGTTGCCTGAACTGGAGTGTGGCTAATATAACCAATGATAATCCATTGGGAAACAGTGGTTTTTCCCTTTGCCATCAAAGATCAATTGCAAACAGCTTCTTATTTACAGTTGTGATCCCATGTCTATTTTCCCTTCTCAGTGCTGGCACCCCATCCTGCTTGAACCTGTGCAGAGCATCTGTGTGCTGCCTCAGTCTCTGTGAGTTCACAGTCTTGCTGTATCTGGGTGACACTGTTTCATTAGCATCACCCACCACCTTTAGCTCTTACACTCTTTCTCTTCCTCTTCAGCATAGACCCCTGAGCCTTGAGAAGACAGTTGATAATGACATCCCATTTAGGATTGAGCATTCCAAGGTGTCTCACTCTCTTCACATTGTCTAGTTGTGTGTGTCTGTGTTCATTCTCATCTACTGCAAGAAGAAGCTTCTCTGATGTGGGTTGTGTGAGGTCCTGATCTATGGGTATAGCAATATGATATTAGGAGTTATTTTATTTCAGTGTTCAACTAGTAGAATAATAGTAGTAGACTTTCCCCTAGGCCCATGACCCACCTAATCTCAGGTTTCGGGCCACTTGAGCAATGTTGGGAATGGGTGCCATCTCATGGCGTGGTGGTTGGCTCCTGTTGGAACATGCTCAAAAGAAATATATGATGCATGGTAAACAATGCCTTGGGGAACTATTAGAGAACTCCAGGGGAAAAGGCAGAGGGCCTTTTTCCTTGAGTACATTTTATTCCCCGGATTGTTCTCAGACATGATTTTGTCCTCTTGTGGTAAACATTTACACTCAATTTATAAGACATATTTATCTGTTGGAGGCCAGAACATAGCTTTATAACCCAGGCTTGTCAGTGTAACCTGAATCCTCATATGGCCTTCTGCCTTGCTTTTATGCTTTCCCAGATATAACCTAGAGTGTGTGCCAAGCAATTGTATTTAAATTGTTCTATCCTGGGAAAACTCTGGGGAAGGGCTGCTCTGCTAATATTTAGTGTGTGTTTACTGATGTTTATGTACATATTTTATAGATCATGTTTTCCTGATCATGTTTTTCTAAACTCAAACTACCTTCCTTGCATCATTACTTTCTTTGTTTATCTCATGTATAAAAGTACACTAAAGTAATGTTGTCTGCAGTATTAGGCTATAGTGCACACCATTCTTTCAGGTTCTCAGATCCCAGGTCTCACAGACACAGATCTGCACAGGTCCATGAAAGTTGATAGTTTACTCCCATAACATGTGTGCCACTACTGTACCAGTATAGCATGCAAGTAAGTCACTACCGTAGGTCATGGGATGTGTAAGTGGAATCTGTAAGTGGGAGATAATTATGATTACCTTTCTCTTCCAGCATCTTGCAGGGTACCTTTCTAGAACTATGAACGTTAGTCAGCAGGGGTGGAGCTTCTAGTTAGGTACCAGCTTGACTTCTTTGTGTTTGATGACATAAGTGTTTTCCACAGTAGGGCCTTACTATCAGGTAGAGGAGAGTAAACAAGAGCCTTGGCAATAGCCTGTGAAGTTGGGGGTATAGGGGGTGTTCATGTAACCCTTTTGGCCAATGACTCAGCAAGATATAATCCATTCCTGAAATTGGAGTTGTGGCTTGGTGGCATAAGATGTAACTGTCTCCCTTATTATTTGGTGATTCTTTTTAGACTCTTTTGCATATGTATATATTTTAGGAAGCATCTATGGTAGTAGGCTTTTATGTAGTTTTTCAAATGCCCCTTAGTGTTAATTGTCTCTCCCCATATCCCATCATGTACCCTTATCTCACATCCTTCTCATATTAAATTCTCCTATTTTAGGTAAAAGTGTTAGTGGAGGATACTCATTTGTTCCCTGGACACTCAGACCTGAAATAACCACACAGAAACTATATTATTTGCTATATTGTTTGACCAATAGCTTAAGCATCTTTCTAGCTAGCTCTTACATCTTAAATTAACCCATTTTTATTAATTTGTGTATCTCTATATAGCTGTGGCTTACCGGACAAAGTTCTAGTGTCTGTCTCCTCTGGCAACTATATAGTTTCCCATTGACTTTGCCTTCTTTCTCCCAGCATTCAGTTTAGTTTTCCCACCTAGCTCTACTCGGCTCTATCGCAAGCCAAAGCAGCTTCTTTATTCATTGACCAATAAAGCAACACATATACAGAAGAACTTCCCTCATCATCTCTCCTTTTCTGTCTAAATAAAAAGGAAGGTTTTAACTTTAACATAGTAAAATTACATATAACAAAACAGGTATCAAGCAAGAATTACAGTTACAATATTTATAACTACTTTATCCGTTATATTAACTAAGAAAAACTATAATTATAACTATCTATTCTTCAACTCCATCAAAGACTCCAAAAGGCTAAAATATTACCTAAGTAAACAGGAAGTGCATTGTAAGCAACTTCCAAAACTCTAGAATTGACAGAGACATCTCACTGCCTGGACAGTCATCCAAAGTTCTGTATCATTGAAGCATCCATCTTCAGCCTATAGGCCCACAGTATCCAGCAGACATTTCCATGAAGCAGGAAATTTCAAAGACAGTTCTGCCTACTTGGCAGTTGGTCAGTAACTTTTTCCTGTGTCATGCAGAATGTCTGGCAGAGTCCTTCATGAAGCTAGAACCTTGAAGGCAAGTTCAGCAGTCATTTCTCTGTGGGTCCTGCATGTCCAGTTCATACAGCATAATATCAAGCAGTCCAGGCAAGAGTAGTTTCTTGCCTTAATGGCTAACCAACTCCATATGGAGCCTCTTTGATGCCCATCATCCTCTTGAAGTAGATTGGTGCTGCCAGGAGCAGATGTGTCTCATTGTCATGAAAAGTCCTAATTTCTTAAAACATTTTAAATGCCATATTCTGTAGGTCTTTGAAAGGCTTGAAGATTATCTAATTGAAATATATCTCTATATTCTAGAAAACCTAACTAACATGACTACAATCTTGACTATTATAGATGATTATCTTTAACCTATATTTCTTAATTATACATTACAATTTTAATGAGCTGCACAAACATAATACCCTAATCAAGAGAAGAAATATATATAACAAAATTGACCTAAAATTTGTATCAATAGACCAAGATCCATACCAGTGCAAAGTATTCACATCTATAGCATATCCCCCTTTAAGTGTAAACAAACATAAATGTTAGAAATAAACAATCATTTAGGGAATTTCGGCGTTGTTGTCTAGACTACTTCCTACTGATTGGGAGCACTATTAATAAGGTCTGTCATGGGGTATTCTGTGTGGTAGGTCCATCTCAGCCAGCAGTCCTGAAACTGGGCCATTGTTTCAGGGGATCTTGTTTGATCAAATTGCATTAGTCTAGAAGGAATCCACAGGTTCTCTTCCTCTGCAGAAATAAAAGTAGAACCTCTTTTCCAAAGCAACATATCCTTAGACCCAATTTTTGAAATCAAGGTATCTTTAAAACATATGTGTTGGTTAAGCTTAGCAGCCCATACAACGAAATGTCTCTCTGTGCTTAGCTCATTCACAGTCAAAAAATTCAAGGAAAATACAATAATATATATAATCCAGACTCTCTGTGTATATTCCATCTTTACATGGCTTATTTTTTTACTCTATTACTTTTTCTACAAGTTTAATATTTATTTTATTTCTTTACTTTTTTAATTTATGACGTACTCAAGCCTTCATACATTTATCCAATACTGTGATCCATAGAGGTTTTTTCCATCTGGATTTGTCTTTACTGCATGTATATCTGTAATTATTTTTTGACCAGTAGCACTTTTTTTTCCTTTTAAATGCTAAGCAGGCATGGCTAAGATCAACTCCGCAGTTCTACCTACTTGCCCCTCCTAGTCCAACAAGGTGGAGGCATGCCACTCATTTTTTTCCAGGTCACTCAGACCCGAAATAACCATACAGAAATTATATTGTTTGTTATACTGTTTAGCTAATAGCTTAAGCATCTTTCTATCTAGCCCTTATATCTCAAATTAACCCATTTTTACTAATTTTTGTATTGCCACGTGGCTAGGGCTTACTGGACAAAGTTCCAGCATATCTCCTCCCATAGCTACATGGCTTCCCACTGACTCCACCTTTTTCCTCCCAGCATTCAGTTTAGTTCTTCCGCCTAGTTCTACTCTGTCCTATCACAAGCCAAAGCAACTTCTTTATTCATTGACCAATAAAAGCAACACATATACAGAAGAACTTCCCACATTATAAAAGTTTACTTTTATGCCTCTCTATAACACTGTATCCTATTTTCCCTGCTTTTGGAGGTCTTCTTCTCCCTTCTCATCCCTTACTAGGTACCTAACCTCTGTGCTCGCTTAGATTATAGCACACAAACAGAAAACTTAAAATTTAATACCCACATATAAGAGAAAACTACAAAGAATAAATAAATCTGTATCTAAAACTATATAATAAGGAAAGTATAAATTAAAACAAAATATAATACTTGGGTTTTTTTTATAACAAGGCTAAAAGGAAGAAAACATTGTCTATTATCTAGAGTTGATAAGGATGTAAAGAAAGAAAGTCCTCCACCAAAGTAAATGGGAATTCAAACTATATAGTAATTTGGATAGAAATTAGTAATATTGATTGAATTTTAAAATATATGTAGCCACTCCCAAGAATCTATGCACAGAAACCATTATGCAATTTCCCAAAAGTATATATCTACAAGAAGGTTCACTATGGCTCTTGCATTAGCAACAAAATGGAGATCATTTTATTCATCCAGCAATAGAGCCCTAAATATGTCAGGTATGTAGATAATGTTGATTACCAGTTGACAAGATCTAGAATCTCCTGGAAGACAAAATTCTGGGCATAACTACAAGGGATTATCAAGAGTAGGATAACCTCTGAGAATGTCGGTGGTGGATTAGGTTAACTGAAGTGGGACAGCCCACCCTGAATGTAGGAGGCAGCGTCCCCTGGGCTGGGGTTCACAAGAGCATAAGAAAGCAAGCTGAGCATCTTCAGTCATCGCTCCCTGCTTCCTGATTGCAGATGTACTGTGACCCGCCACCTCAGGCTCCTGATACCATGACTTCCTCACAAAGATAGTTTATATCCTTGAATTTTGAGCCCAAATAAACCCTTTTCCTTAACTTTCATTGGTCAAGGCATTTTATCACAGCAAGATGATACAGTAGGAGTCACACTCTACCCTAATAGAGCTGAAATGCAAGGGATCAGAGACAGGAGAGGAGCCAAGGAGGTCCGGTAACATAAGCAGTGTAAGAGAAAGAAAACAGGCATAAAATAAAGTGGTGGTTGTAGAAGGAGGAAGCAGGAAGGAAGAGAGTCTATTTTTATGTGAAGCCTTGAGGGAAGGCTTCCCTGGAGGGTAACACTGGACTACAATTAGAAAGAGTTCTAAGCCAGCCCAGCAAGCTTAAAGTCTCTATACACAATACGAAGGATGAGGCTGTGGCACGCAGTGTGGTTACAGGGTATTGTATAAGTGGAAAAAGGAAAGAGATGAGATTAGAAAGGAAGCAGGGGCCCAGTCATTTAGGCTTTGAATTTGAGATTTCAGGTGAAAGGTTTGGGCTTCATTCCTAAAGAAGGAAATTGGAAGCCATTGGAGTATCGGGGGGGGGGGGCGGGCAAGACCTACTTTACTATATTTGAAAGATTGCACTGGAAGTTGGATGGAGGAAAAGGTGTAAAAACAAATATCAGGGGAGGATAAAGAGCAAGTAGAAGGTCCTGGAAAGATGTGCTGGTTTTGATCAGGCTGGGGACTACACACAGAATGAGGTGCACCATGATATGGGGCGCGCTCTGAAAGCAGAGCCTGCAGAACTTGCTAGGGCATTGAACTTGAGGCCTGACAGCAAAGAAGGAATCAGGATGTCCCCCAGCTTGAAGCCTGGAAGATTGTGAGGGATGGGAGCACCAATCTACTAATATAAGAAGCCTGGGGAAGAATCAAGTATAGTGGAGAGCACCAACAACCCCATGTGGGACTTATTAATTCTGAGCATCCTAAAAGACAAGCAAAAGCAGTAATTAAGACGTATGCTTGCAATGCACAAAAAAAAAATCTGAGCGGTTACCTACCTACCAATGTAGAGAGCCTCTCCAGTAAGTGGAGCCGTGTGTGTGTGTGTGTGTGTGTGTGTGTGTGTTTTGAAATTTTTACAATGAATCTGTGTAAGTTCTAAATTTACATAAATAAATGTAAGTTGAAGAAGACTGACTGGGTGATGGTTTTCATAGACATTTTTCTTCAAACAGAAACCTTTTCCAGAATGCTGTCCTCACCTCACAGACACAACAGAGGCTCAGCTATCTCCTCCAAGGGTCCACCCTTGGCCTCCAACCTTAGGAACTCCACCTCCTCCCCGACTGAGTCACTCTGCAAGGTTCCAGCTCTGTTGTATGCCTCTCACCCCACATCCAGACTTAACTTGTCCATTTACATGTTTACTTGTCTTCCTACTAGTATATACCAAGGAAACAGAAATCTGTATAGTCATCTCCAAATAATGGCAGGATTTGAAACAATGGATTTCAATAAGTAAATATTTTCAATTAAAAATGAACTTTGGGAGCAAAAGAAATGGCTCAGTGGCTAAGTGTTTGCTGTGTAAGAATGAGGCATGGAATGAACTCAGATCTCCAGAACCCATGTAAATGTCAAGTGGGCTTGATGACCCACCTGTAATTCCAGCCCCAGAAAGAAGACATAGGGGACCCTCCACACACATACAGAGCAAAACTGATAGATATATCGATGAGTTCTGGGTTTGATTAGGAGACCCTGCCTCATTGAAGAAGGTGGAAGAGAGATCAATGATGACTCCTAAGATCATCAGTCTTGGCATTCAAGTCCACACACATTCTTGTGCATAAACATCCATACATATATGTGCCTAAACACAGCCAAATAGGCAAATCCATGCCATACAAGGCACAAAAGATGAGCAGAAAAGAAAAAGCATCCAATTTATCTTAAAAGTAAAAAAACAAATGCTCAGAATCTCACCCAACAAGCTTCTTCTTCCTTTATTTTATTTTATTGATTTGTTTTTTAAAATATTTATTTATTTACTTATTATGTATACAATATTCTGTCTGTGTGTATGCCTGCAGGCCAGAAGAGGGCACCAGACCTCATTACAGATGGTTGTGAGCCACCATGTGGTTGCCGGGAATTGAACTCAGGACCTTTGGAAGAGCAGGCAATGCTCTTAACCACTTTTATTTGTTGTAGGTCTCTTAAGACAGGGTTTCATGTATCCCAGCTAGCCTCAAATTCACTGTGTAGCTGAGGATGATCTTGAATTTTTTGATTTTCCTCCTCAGGATGGAAGTGTGCCGCCATGCCCTGTTTACACCATACTGGAGATCAAACCCAAGACTCCACACATGCTCAGCAATCACTCCCCCAACTGAGTTGCACCCCCAGCTCCTCACAGCTTCTCCACAATTCCCCCTCCCTGCCCCTGCCACTAGCTGTCCTGAGCTACACGCATAATCCCCCAGCGTCTGGCAGAAAATTGATAGGAAAACCTCAGGATTGTGCAATGACTCTAATTTCTCTGGTGCTGTCTCCAAGGTTCAACTTCCCTTCATTTTTAGAATTCCCAACTTTAGACTCCTTCCAACTGCAATCAGGGTATATTTGGTCCAGAACTCAGCTACAAGCTCCATGCATCCCGTTCCACTCCTCCAACTGCCCTTGTCTAGACATTACTCCTCTAGGTGCTCACCAAGTCACCACCCGGCACCCATCCTGACTCAGTCATTGGTTGAACACCAGAGATTCAGACACAGTCCGACAAGACCCTCTCTGCTCACAGTCATATATGAGGAAAAACCTAGGCAACAGACAATCCAAACAGCATGGGCGAAGGTTGCCTCTTCCTGTTTTCACAATCTCATAAGCATGTCAGTGAGCCCAACTCTCTTGTTCAAGCCCCAGTCCAAACCCCAGGTAGTTGTGATCTGATAGAGAGTAGCTGCCTTTGGGCACTTGGTTGCTGTCTTTGCAAGATGTGGATGTCAGCTCTCTGCCTTCTAAGCAAGAGAAACACCATCTTCCTATCTTGCCTGGCGCTAGTGTAAAGCAAGGGTGAACAGATGTGCCTTGCACTTTCTCCAGGCCCTTCTGTGGCACAGACCTTTAGCTCACACTCTTCCTTAGCTCAGCCCAGGCATGGGCTTGCCTATGTGCCTACTGACCACACTGATGTAGATGATGGCCTGGCACAGAGTCAGGAGCACCACAGGGTCTCAGCAGCCCCACCCACAGTCCAGCCCTACACTCTCAGGCCCGTGATGCCGGTTAGAATTGTCTTCCTTTGTCCCAGTATCCCTCAGGATCAAAGCCTTGAGAGAAAAGGCCAGACCAGCAGAAAGATTCTTGGAGAAGGCTGCATAAGCAGAGCCGACCGAGTCCCCAGAGCCCGGCCCGCGGTGTTCAGGGGCCACCTGCTGGCAGACAAGGGCATCTGTGACTCTGGGGGAGGAGCTGCCTGAGCCCAGGGTTCCTGCACATACACACAGGCACTACAAACATTTTATATACACACACATCTGTAGTTGTTTCTTTAACACTCTGGGGGCCTACCACCCAGCTCCCAAAGAAATACACGGAGACTTTTTCTTACTTATGAATGCCCAGCCTTAATTGGCTTGTTTCTAGACAGCTTTTCGAACTTAAATTATCCCATTTCTCTTTAACTACATTTGGTCCTGGGCTTTTTACCTTTCTTTATTCTGCAAATCTTTCTTTCCTTCTCCCTCCGTGGCTGGCTGTGTGGCTGGCCTCTGGTGTCCTCCTTCCCTTCTCCTTTTCTCACTCCTCATTTTTCCCGTTCTTCTTCTCTAGCCTAGATTTCTCCTCCTATTTATTCTCTCTGCCCGCCAGCCCTGCCTAGTCCTCTCTCCTGGCTAGCTATTGGCCATTCAGCTCTTTATTAAACCAATCAGGTGTTTTAGACAGGCAAAGTAATACAGCAACATAAAAGAATGCAACACATCTTTGCATCATTAAACAGATATTCCACAGCATAAATAAATGTAACACATCTTAAACTAATATCCCACGACACACATACAAACATGTATGTGCATATACAAAGCTATGTAAGTTCATACATACATGTGCATGAGGCCCTTTGCTTAAGAATACAAGTACAAGAACATGTCATACACTGATACGTATCCACACACTTGGACACAATGCACGGGTACACACATGTATATACATAGCCCTGGTCCCTGGTTGAATCCCTTGCTCAACATGGCCTCATTTGTAACTTGTACCCTCCCAGATATGGCTGGGGAGACAGAAGCATTAAAACCTCTCTCTGAGGAGTCAGGTGCTGCTTTCTCCATGGCTCAGAGACCAGCAACCCCTTCATGAGATTTCGGCTCCATCTCAGCTCTAGAGGCACCACCCATGGCTTCTCCTCACATGGGACCTGTGGTTTTTGACAATTGTATAATGGCATACATGTGGCTCGGTAGTCTAAGCACAAAGACTAAGGGCCCTGACTGACAGTAACGTCTGTATGAGATGGAACAGCTCACTAGGTGCTACAACAAGGTGGCCATCTCCCGCAGCTGAGGCATGACAACCAGAAAGGAGAGAGGGGATACTTCTGAGCTCCCTGGGCTGTCCAAGCTGGAGCTTAGAAAGGTAAGCCTACATTTCTAAGGCTGCGTTCAAGGGACGGGAGCTTCAGAGGCACAGATTTAGAGACCAGAAAAAAGCTACTGTTCGATGAATGCTGTGCACAGACGTGGTCCATTCCACGCCTTGCTTCGCAGTCCATCACCAGTCCCATTCTGCCCCTCCTCTGTGCCCACTCAGATTTTTCCACAGATGCACTGCCAAGTTTGAACTCCCCCTGGCTTTTTAACCAGGCAGCTAGCATACACTCTATCTGGACCACTTCCCCCTTCTTTTTTCCATCAACCTCCACTTAATTCAGGACTAACATTGACCACAGGAAACTGTAACATCTTTCAGTGACTTCAGACTCTAAGGACCATGACGAAAGTCTTGATTTCCATTTCCTCTCCAGGATCAGGCTCACCACTTGACCTTCAGTGTCCCTGTTCTTCCCTGGCTGGGTCCCATACCTCCAAAGAGCCCACACCTTCTCCAGTTTCAGAGGCTTTGAACCTGCAGTCTCCACCAGCCATAGTCTCCTGTCCCCACCCCGGAAGCCGTCCTTCCACTCTCTCCTTAACGTCACTCTCTCTTGGATGCCTTTTCGTGCCCTGACATCCTCTTTGTGTGTGGCTGTCTGTCACGCAGAATTTCTGTGGATGCTGTTTGGTGATTTGCCTCCGTCTGCTCTTTCCCTTAACTTCAGAAAGGGCAGGGATGTTGTCCCTTGATCATACTTTTATGTAGAGTTTCCACAAATTGTACATGCTATAATCACTGATGAGTATCTCGACCAAATCTTACTCCAAGCAGAATCCTCCAGCTCAACACACCCGTGTTCCAGAGGCAGAGCATGAGGCTGCAGCCCAGGGCCAGGAATTAAGGCTAGTACATGACCAGCTACGTCAGTCCCTGTCCTGAATTCAACTTGTCTCATCATTTGATCAACCCCAGGACTCGGCAGGCCTGGCTGGACATTTGTTCCTACCTCAGAAGACCTGTGCTGTCATCTTTTTTTGAGCAAAATTTTAACTGCCTGATTGGCAAAGGCGGCGTTTATCTGAAGTCTCTGGTTAGTGGATAAATGAAAAGAAATCAAGTAACTAAAGAAAAAGACATGCAGATGGTAATTTATTTTGTGCACGGATGGGGAAGACATTCTAATAATGATGCCAAGGGCAGAAAGAATAAAGACTGAGAAAGCAGGAATATTAAACTTCCATCCATCCATTTTGGTATCCAATATCCAAAGACCAAACCACGGGATTTGGGGTTGGATAACATTGAGATAGGCAAGCTGCATGACTTATTGAAAATGCTTGAAACTTTCAAGACAATAGCAGCAGAACCTTAAACCAAGGACAGGAACTTTCTACAGCATGTGAACTCAAGACACTGTACAGGCATAGGAACCTGAGGCCAACCCTGCTCGTCTACACTGGCAAGCGCAATGCTCAAAGCTGGAAGAGGCCTGGATGCAGACTAAGGACCTCACCAGTGCCCAACACTGAAAGCTTGGGGCATGGCAGGGAAAGGGCAGTCAGTACACCTTGAAAATGGTAACATGCTTGTGTATCTCTACTCCTCCGAGGCCAGCTGGGTGGACTGCTGTCCAGTTGTAGGGTCTCACCAGCCATCAGGGAGATGCGGCCATGCAAACACAGCTTGGAGAGCCCAATATCCAAGAACCACTTTACCTATACTGACCAGAAACCCAGCGACATTTGCTTAGCATTCGGCTAGAGGTGGTTAGAGAAAATCTAACTGAAGACAACCATCCCACGTGCTATGAGACTTGAAGATGTTGACAGAGCCAGGTGTCCACTGCGTGTAGGTTAGGGGCATTCACAAAAAGAAGTGTTTCCACAGGAAAGGGGGGTGCTGGCACTCTAGGTATCTTGCTGGAGCGCTTATACCAAAACTGGCCGAAGCTCTAAATTGAGAAGTTGCCTCTGGTCTACTTAGCTTGATTTTCTTCTCTGTGAGATAGAAATAACAGTAAGTCACAGTGAGGACAAAATGACTTTCTGCAGGTTGAAGGGACCTAACCTGCAATCCTGTACCTATAATCGTTTCTAATAGTATTCGTGTAAGAGCCAGCAGCAACTGGTGGGTGATCCAGGTTAAGATACAGGAAATGGGGAGATGTAGCTCAGTCTCAACTATAAAGTGGGTATTAATTATAATATCAACATTAACTATTATAGCATCATTTGATCAGTCCCAGGACTCGGCAGCCCTGACTGGACATTTGTTCCTACCCCGCAGACCTGTGCCATCATCTTTCTTGAGCAAAATTGTAACTGTCTGATTGACAAAGGCAGCATGTGTCTGAAGTCTCTGGTGTATGAATGAAAACAAGTATCTAAAGAAAAAGGTCCTCACATCATTTTGTTCATGGAGGGGGGAGGCATTCTAATCATGGTGCCACCAGCCAAAGTCATAATAGCATCTATCAGAGTTACGGTGAGAATTGCACAACACCAATCAAACCTGGGGCAGGGAGATGGCTCCGTGAGTAAAGCCCTTGTCTCAGATGCCTCATGAGCTGAGTTCAAATCTCCAGAGCACACATAAAAGCTGGGTACAGCACCACAGTGTCTGAAGTCTTGATAAAAAACAGGGGAGTTGCTGTAAGCCTGCAGGCCAGGTAGCCTAGAGTACACAACAATGGACCACAGGAGACACCAACACGAGAGGTCATCTGCTGACCTGCTTGCGCACAAATCCTGGGGCCAGACCAGAGGGCGCAGTCATTATAAGCTTTATAGTTATACCACACTGTTGTCATTTTATCTGTGCAGAGTCAGTGAGGCACAGGAGGGCATGTGGAGACAAGAAATCAAAATGCTGGGTTAAAAAGCACCTATATAATTGTTTCGGGATGTGTCCTTGAGCTGGTCACTGAAGTTCATTTTCTTCCCTGCAGAATGAAGTTGATAATAAAAGTTGTCTCTCCTGGTGTGAGTCAAGGTCACACAGGTGTTGAAAGGACACCGTTATTTATCAAGATGTGTATGTGTGTGTGTGTGTGTGTGAGAGAGAGAGAGAGAGAGAGAGAGAGAGAGAGAGAGAGAGACTGTGTGTGACAGTGTGAGTGTGTAAGAGAGTGTGTGAGTGTGTGAGAGTATGTATGTGTATGTGTGTATGTGTGTTTACTAGAATAGCTTACGAATAAGGGCTGACTAGACCAACCAACATATTAGAGAGGCTGAGAAGTTACACTGCTCAGTTCACAAGGTTGGATGCATCAGCAGTTCTAATTGGGCACAAAAGTCCTAGAAGATTCCTTGGCCATCAGTGGTCTTCAATACATGTTGAAATCCAAAAAAAGTTGGAGCCCAAAGTCAGGAAAAGGTGAGATCATGGCTATTGTGCACTCACGGCTGATGTGAAGGGAAGAGAGAAGCGGCACCTTTTCTCCTTGTCCCTCTCTGGCCACTGTGCTATTAACTGGTCCTCTCTAACCTGCATGCCATACATTGGTCTTCTCTATCCACTGTGCATCTCGCTGGTCCTCTCTATCCACTGTGCCCATCACTGATCCTCTCTATCCACTGTGAAACCCACTGGTCCTCTCTATCCACTGTGCAGCTCACTGGTCCTCTCCATCCACTGTGCAGCTCACTGGTCCTCTCCATCCACTGTGCAGCTCACTGGTCCTCTCCATCCACTGTGCAGCTCACTGGTCCTCTCTATCCACTGTGCAGCTCACTGGTCCTCTCTATCCACTGTGCAGCTCACTGGTCCTCACTGGTCCTCTCTATCCACTGTGCCCATCACTGATCCTCTCTATCCACTGTGAAACCCACTGGTCCTCTCTATCCACTGTGAAGCTCACTGGTCCTCACTGGTCCTCTCTATCCACTGTGCAGCTCACTAGTTCTCTTTATCCTCTGTGCAGCTCACTCTGGGGAAAGGTCTGTTCCCCTCAATTCATCTTTCTGAGAAATACCCTCAACAGACCTGCCCCAAGGTGTATTCCTTAGTTGATTCCAGATTCAATCAAGTTGACAGCCAAGATTAGCCACCACAGAAAGCAACTTACTCTCCTAGGGAAAGGTACTAAAACAGAAAAGGAAAACCCAGGAGGAGGCTAGCTTCTTCTACTTGGGCTGCGGACAAAGCATCCGACTGGCTTAAGCTGCTACCTGTGACAGGAAGGCCAGAAGGCCAGGGTCCAGGTGCTTTCAGAAAGGCAGTCTCTGTTGACATCTTCTTGGCTAGAGAATGGTACCTGACCACTGTGTCCTCTCCTGGCCTTGGTGTGCACAGGAAGCTCTGTAGACTCCTTCCTCCTCTTAAGGAGCACAACTATGGGATTAAGGCCCCATCTTGATCTCACTCAGTCTTCATTTCCTCCATTACACACTGCCCCAGTCCATTCATATCGCCACACTGTACACTGAGTCTTCAACCAATAAGGACTTGGTGGAGAGTGGGAGAAACTCACTTCATAATATAGACCGTGGAAAGAATGCATTAAACTCCAGAGTGAAGAGAGACAGCTTCACTCTAGCAAGGAATACAGCTCTGGAAAGCAAGCCTGCCTTCTTGACTAGACCCACCAAACTTCCCTTGGTGATGGGCTTCAAGGAGGAATCACTGAGAGAAAGGCTTGGTGGAACATTTCCTACATCTTCTGTGGCCTTCTTCAGGTGACTTCACATTCAGTTTGTGTCTGGCCACCAGGCTCCCCTTCATTTTATCACTAAAGTGGCTGGTTTCTCCCACAGAACACCAAGCAACAATTTTCTCTCTGAAAAGTGAAGTTTGCGATTTGAAAAAAAAATCTCTAAAGCACCCGAGTTCCTTCAAACCATGTGAAGGGGAGGAGGGCTTTTAAATAAATATTTGAGTCGACACAGATTTTTAAACAGCAGAAATGGATGGAGTCATTTTACTGAAGAATTATTAAAAAGCTGTTTATCCCCCCAACTGAATAGAAACACAGATCAAACCCAAATGGTGGGAATGTGAGCAGCGTTTGGGATAATACAGCCCGAGTGTCTGGGGTAACTCTTCTGGAAGTGGAAGAGCTTTGGCCTGTTAAATTAAGTCCACTGGCACCTTTTAAAATCTAAGAAAATCAGCCGCATGCTCCTCTAACGGGCTAGAGTTTGGGTGAAAATAAACAAAACTTTTAAAATCATCCTGGCTTTGAAACTAAATACCTGATCGCAAACCACTCTTGCAATACCCACTGCCCTTGAATGGTTACAATTTATTCGTTCAATAAATATTTATTCAGTTCTTCCTATGTATCAAGACAGAACATCACAGTCTGGTGATGTCATCAGAGAAGAAGAAAACAGACAATGCCTAGCCAGAAGACAGATCCGCCATTGACATTGGAACCTAACCAACAGATCTGGAGCTGGGAACCCGAGAGAGCTGGATACCCAAAGAGGCACGAGGTTAGGAACTTAGAATGGGGACCAGACATAGACCAGCTTCCTGGGATGAGATCTATCAAGTTTTTATGAGACTCAGCAAATGCAGAACCATTGTCTGACACGGACTTCCTAGTATGAGATACGGAGGCAGGAAGCAGAAATGTATCATAGGCCACCCAGGAGTATCTCCACATCTCCATGGAATTGGATTTCTCCTCCCACCCCCTTGAGAGTTCCAGGTGTCAAATGCTTGTCATCAGGCCTACATGGGAAGTGCCTTTACCCAGTGAGATCTCCCTGGCTCCACAACTCTAACAAGAAGGTCAATGCTGCTTTGAGTCACCCACCTGGGAGGAAAGACATTCTTGCTGCAGGGTTAGGCTTCCTGCCTCCCCTGGGATGGATACGAGGCAGGAATGAGAGAGAAACCTCCAAGGAAACTGGCAAAGAGGCGAGTAGCCCAGAAAGTGAGAGAGGGGCTGGCTGAAACCCATCTGGGGACAGTGGAAGGGCAGGGACTCCTGCACATGAGCATTTTAAACTCCTGGACCCAACACACGGTGCAGGCTTTCAGGATCCAATGGGTTTGAAATGGACGGAACACACACTTCAGGGTCTCAGGATCCAGTGGGTTTGGAATGATGCTTTCTGACTTTCAGGAACCCAGTCTCATACAAGAGTCCCTCTGGCCTTTCATATACAACTTGCTCTCTAGACTGTGGGAGAAACCATGAAGTAAGAAGGAGAAAAGCTCAAAAGTGTTTGCGTGTGTGTCCGAGTGGATATACCCACACCACGTGTGCCTAGGAGCCCACAGAGGCTGAAAAGGGGTGCCAGGTCCCCTGCAACTGGGGTTACAGGCAGGTGTGAGCAACCCAGTGTGGGTGCTGAGAACTGAGCCTGGGTCATCTACAAGAGCACCAAGTACTCCTAACTGCTGGACCATCATCTCTGCAGCCTCGGGAGGAATTTCCTTGAGAGTTACCTCTTCCGGAAACTTACCACTTAAATGCTGTATGTGTTTATGAAAATGGCAAATGGGAGAAGGATAAAGACAAAGGCAGTCAAAAAGCAATAAATAGGCCTGTTTGTGTGTCCTAAGTGTCTGCTATATACACATATTTTTAACTCACGTTTTAAGTCACTATTTTCTTTATAATAGAAAAAGCCATCCATGGCATCTGTAAGCCTCAGGTCTCAGCTTTGAGGAATGAAAATGAAAGAAATGAGCTCAAAAAACAAATATAGGTTAAAGAACTTTATGTGACTTGTACCGTGTGTGTGTGTGTGTGTGTGTGTGTGTGTGTGTGTGTACATTAACATTTGCTACCTATGTGCCAATTCCCAAGGTAGAAGAGACCCAGAAGCTCTCTCCAGCAGCACCCCCTCCCTTTTCCCTGCTGTCTGAATGGCCTCCGTATAGCCCTAAGAGCTGTCACCCCAGACACCTTCAGCTCCCCAACAGACGAGGAACCCATCAGGAACATGGGTGCCTGGCACTCACCGAGCACACACTAAGCAGAGAAGCCTGTGTCACGCCCTCCCTCTGCATGGCCTTCTTCATCCCCATTTTACAGATGAAGCAGCCATGGCCTGGAGAGATACAGGAACACGCAGGAAGTCACACAGCCAGCTTGGTACAGGCTCCAGACGGAAAGCTATAAACCCTGTGGGCCGCCTTCCACTGGCTGCTTTTGAGCCTGTTTCGCATCAGGTGGCACCGACCGTCACCCCAGCTGGTGAGGCGACTGCTCCTATGCTGGGTAATGGGACTCTTTAGCGCGTTGCCACATCTGCTGAGCCCAAAGTGGCCTCTGTGGAGTTCCTAGGCGTTCATGCTGTGTCTCCCGCTGGAGCCGCACAAAATAGGAAAGCACTTGACTGGATAAAGCGCCTCGGGTGTCAGAACACAGCAACAGATTCCCCATTTTTTTCTTTGCTCCAGATCCAAGTACCTGGGCTCCGCAGAGGCACAAATGCTACAGAGCTGGAGGGGGGTGATTCCTGGGCCCCTGGCGTCAGACTTGGCTAACCCAGCAGTGCCAGAGGCACCTGGGGTGTTGGGGAAATCCTAGCTCCTTTGGCAGAACACAAATCGGAAGATGTAAGCCCAGGAGTCCATGTTTTTTACAAGTTACCATGGGATTCCATTGAGAAATAAAGAAACCTGTCGTTTCAGAGAAAGAAAATCCTAGCTTGCAGAAAGCCATTTCTCTCTCAAATTCACAGGGCTCTCTATTCCTGCTAGCTCCATTTGGACACACTCCTTTCACTGATGATGGTTCTAAGGGGGGAAAAACGCTGTCTTGAGACAGTTGGTTATTAGGCAAAGGCAAGGACACGAATACATAATCCATACGACAAGAGATGCTATTAATCAGTAGTGCACATGGGGAAATCTTTAATCCCAATATCTATTAAAAATGCAATCAAAACAGGGCAGAGCATTTTATAGCCATCAAATTTAAGACTAGCAATGCCCAACTTTAGGGAAGTTATAATGCAGTTGGTTCATCTGCACTCTGCTTGTAACAATTTAAGCTGATAGAATATTTTGCAAAACAATTCAGCACCCATAAATCAAGGGCACTGGACTAGGTCTTATAAAAGTGGCTGCCGTGTGTCAAGGGCCGTGCAGGTGCTGGAGCTCCAAGGCACAATAAGACTTGCTTGCTGCCTTCCGAAGACACCAGGTACATAAGAGGAAGCCGTCTCGATTAAGTAATAAAGGTAAGTGGTAAGAATGCATACTATTTATATCATTAAGAAGGGCTGCTTAGCTCTGCCTGGAAGGTCACAAAAAGTGTTCCTGGAAAGGCTGACAGTCGATCTAAATCTGGAAGGAAGGGTAATTCCACGTGCAAATAAGTTTAGGACAAGCACTGTGGGCAGAAGGAATGGCCTTAGCTGACCCTAGGAAGCTTGCAGGCATTTACAATATGCAGGGATGCCAGAGGAACATTCAGGACCACAGGCACCGTAGAGGGAAGTGGCTCAGGACTGCGGAGGTTCACCTGTGTTCTGCTAGGAACCTGGGTTTTGTCATAGGTGTTATAAGGAGTCAAGGGTGTCCTTTAGATACGGGAATGCCACGCCAAAGAGCCAGTGTGACTCTTAGAAGTTCCCAGTGTCATACGGAGGACAGCAAAGGGACAGGAATCGATAGGTTACCCAGGGACGTGGTCACAAGGGAGACAGTGAAGGCCCCACCAGGGAGTGACAGCAGGGAGAGGACTAGAAGGGTGAGAGACCCACATCCTCATCTCCCAGGCACCAGAACTTGGTGCATCTTTGTGGAGTTTTAAGAAGTGACGTGAAAATCAACTCAGAGGAAGAGCTGGAAGCTGCCCTAACCAGAAGTCAGTTCAGGGATGCCTGACTTATAAAGGATAGCATTAAGGTCAGAGCTGCAGCAGTCTCCAAGACGGGCTCAGGAGAGGGAAGAACACCCCACCAGCAACATATGCCAAGGGTTAGGCAGAACAGCAAAGGACAACTGTGCCCTCAGACGGGCACAGGTGTCAGCAGCTGGCTTCTAAGGTAGTAAGATGCTGGACAGAGGTCTGAGTGGAGGAAGTTATGGATATGTTTTTCTCCACCACAGCATGGAAGTTCATGGAAGCAAGGAGGGAAGTAACCAGAAGTGAAGCAGGGGAGACATTGGATTGCAATCCAGCCTTGACGGAGGCCTCAGATAGCATCCTGGCAAGCGTTGGCACTGACAGAATCCTTTAAAGTCATCCTACATTGAAGAGACAGAGGACCAGATGTTCCAGGCAAGGGGAATCCAGCCTTTGGGAGGTGACGGCGTGAGTTCCTTTCCAGTTGCTATGATTAAACACCATACCCAGGGGCAATTTAAGGTAGAGAACGTTTGTTTGGGCTTAGGATTCCAGAAAGACCAGAGTCCAGGATGGTAGAGCAGAGGCATGCCAACAACAAGCTACTGGCATGGTGACATGAACAAGAAGCTGAGAGCTCATATCTCAGGCAGACCTCCAACCTGCCCAGAGATGGCTCGGGGACAGCCATTAGCTGTGTTTGTAGACGGAGGAGTTAGAGAGTTGACGACAAGGGAAGACTTGGAGGAGAGAGGCAAAGAAGGCTTCGTGCTCCCCACGTCAGCAGTTAGTATGATGCTAAAGGAAGCAGGGTTTGAAGAGTATTTTTTTTTTTTTTTGGATTTTCGAGACAGGGTTTTTCCGTAGCTTTTTTTGGTTCCTGTCCTAGAACTAGCTCTTGTAGACCAGGCTGGCCTCGAACTCACAGAGATCCGCCTGCCTCTGCCTCCCGAGTGCTGGGATTAAAGGGGTGAGCCACCACCGCCCGGCTTGAAGAGTATTTTAATAATGACTGGTGGGCTCTATCCCTCTGATTGGGGCACACACTTGACGACTCAGACAAGTTTCAGGAGTCCAAGATGCTAACAGGAAGATTTTCTAGCTGGTGATTGAAATCCAGAAACCAGGGGCTTGGGGTGTGGTTCAGAAAACACAGTACTTGCCTAATATTTGGAATGGCCTGAGTCCAAGGCCCAGCCTAGCAGGGGGAATGCTCAAAACTTAAAGATGATCAGCTAGATCCAAATGGTAATGGCCCCTATAGGATCTGGGATTGCCCACAGAGAAGGGATATCGAGAAGCCCCTAAAAAATGCCCCGTTTTAAACAGTCTCATTTACCCAAAACTAGCCTCAGTTTCCCTAACTAGCTGGGCATCCCTATACGCCATGAACTTCTGATTGCCCTACCTCTGCCTCCTAAGTGCTTGTATTATGGATGTGGGACACTAGGCCAGTTTTATACAGGGCTGAGGATTGAACTCAGATCCTTGTGCAAGCTACACAAGCACTCAACCAGTGAGCTACATTCCCAGCCCCAAGAGCCTCCTTGCTGTGGTCAACTAATCCTTATTTGTGCTATAATAGTACCCAAAGTTTCCAAGACTTGTGCTACACAAGGAACCACAGTTTCCTCCTTCTGCTGATGCTCAAAAGAATTCCGAAAGGAACCAAATGGTCCTTATGGCAGCTTTTTTTTTTTTTGCTCCACAAGTATTTTGTCTTTTTAATATCAATTTTAACATCATAGCTGGTGGCATTTGAATGTGGACTAGCAATGAATTTCCATTACAAGTTGTCAAGACACCGTACACTCCATTTAATCCATCCTTAATATGGCCAATGACTTTGATTCTTGCCACAATTCCCAGAGCATTCCTTTATACCTTTGTCTAGTGGACTGAGCTGTGTACCAGTAACTAGGCTAGGCATCGTATTGAAGGTCCAGAGAGAAACAAAGCCAGGAGTCGGGGAAGTTGGGACTGAAGTCCACAAACTAAGAAGCAAGGGAGTTGTGGAGAGATAGAAAGCACGTGACGTGGGCTTTCAGCATCCTCCCGAGGGAGACACCATCTCACCTGGAAGAGTGGTTGAGCTGCTCCTGGTGCCCGCGGTGGTAGAGGAATGCCATGAGCTGGTGTTGGAGGGGCAACGATGGAAATATGATCCTCCCAGAGGTTGGCGTGTAGGAGAGACGCCTGCAGAGGGAAGATATGCCCAGATGGAGGAAGACACTGCCCGGCACGCTGAGGAGCTGGGATTCCTGCCTTAAGGTTCTGGGGAGATCTGAGGCTTAACGCAAGATTCCGAAAGACCATTTGCTTTATATTTTAGTCTTCCTGGGGTGGTAGAAGGATGGAGCAGAGGAAGGAGAGATTTCATCAGGAGGTTGTAACTATACATTATAATATATACCCTGCCCCGTGCCATGTGTGCGTCATTGCCATGGCTACCACCCTTCACCTGGAAGATAATACAACCAGGATGAGGGCTCTGGAATGAAAGGGTCCCAAGGCTCAGTAGAGCCCAGGTCTGAGATGTCCAGTTCCAGGCAAGAATGCATTCTCAGTGTAACTTTTCATAAGTCACTTACATCTCTGGTCTACAACTTGTTCTCCTATAAATAAGAAACACCTGAAACTCAGGACTTAATGAAGATCCTGCCATGAAGATGGGGAAACACTTGGAAAACCATGGAGCTCTATGAAAGTGTGAACCCAGCTGTCCCTCCAGTTCCCCCTGGAGAGATAGGAGTTATCATTTATACCATAGCTAACTTTGAAGTAGGGGTAAACCCAGGCTTTCTACTGTGGTGGGAAAGTCACAGTAATGTATTGTTAGACTATTCAGCTGTGGCCTCTGATAGCTGGAGGCCTGCAGAACCGCACTCGGCCACTAGAGGGAGCTCATCCTTTAGCATTGAAGGGGAGTACGCCCAGACTATCGAAGGTCGTACATAACAGAAGAAAACAAACTGAAAAGAACAGCTGGTGGTGGTGGTGGCTGGTGGTGGCTGCTGGTGGCTGCTGGTGGTGGTGGTGGTGGTGGTGGGTGTGTCTGTATGTGCTTTGCTTAATTGGTGTTCTGATGCAGGAACTCACTGGGTAATTCTGTCTGGCCGGGAGCTGTCTCGTTGACCAGGTTGGCTTTTCGATGCAGAGGAAGTTGGCCTTGAACTTGTTATGATCTTCCTGCCTCTTCCTCCTGGGTACTGGGACTGCAGGCTTGCAACCCCATACCCAGCTATCTCATTACGGCTGTCATCAATCCGATAGTGAGTTCTACAGTTAGACAGAGCTCACTTCCAGAGCCATCATTTCCCAGGTCGTGAACTAGACAAGTGATTTCATGTAAGCCTGTATCCTTCATCATAAAATGGGGAATACTTGGGCCTATCTTACGTGGTAATGACGGCATAAAACGTTAAATCGGAAATATCCATGAATGCCTAACACAGTGTAGAAATTCTCAACACTTTAGAGCCCTTCTCTTTTCTCAATTAATTACAAACATCAATGACTGAGAAATGTGCTTATTTGAAATCAAGGGACAAAGAAGGGAAATTAGAGAAGAGAGAAGCACAGAGGACCCATGAGCCACTTGATGCTGGTCATGCGTATCCCTCCTTCTCATACCTAAGTGAAGACATCAGTATATGTGGATGTGTCTGTGTAAACCGCATGGCTGGCGAAACCATCACAAACAGACGGCAGGCAGGGGACAACTAGAAACTGCTGTGGGCATGTGGACCAGGCTGGGGCTCTCTCTCCTCCTGCTGGACCCATTCCCCTCAATTTTGGAGTCGTTACCCTGAGGCAGGGGTGGAAATGCTATTTCACTGAGTTCCTGTCATCCCAACTTTTATTTCCAATATCACCCTTTCACTTGGGCTTCATGTTCCTAAAGAGCCACCTCCGGCTGGCATTCCAGCAAGTGGCCCTGAGAAGGGGCATATCCAGACTGTGACAAAGAGGAGATCTGGGTCAAACACGCGGGTTCTCTTGATCAAATTCCAGACGTCAGATGGAATGATTTTCATCTTCTCTGTAGTAACTATTTCCTGAAGCCAACAAGGTCTGCTGGATCCTCTGATTTCTCTTAAACAAAGACCTCTGTGTGCTAGGCACTGTGCTTGGCATTCTGGTAGCTCTCACAAGTGCTCACACTTCTCTAAGGGAAAGATGAGTATCTCTTCTTCCCTGAAAAGACATCTGAGGCCCAGAGAGGCTGAGCAATATCTGAGGTCACACAGCCAAGGGTATGGGAGAGCACAGTCTGGAGTTCTTCCTTTGAATCTAAGTTTGAGTTTTTCCAACAAATACTCTCTACAAATAAAAAGCTTGCTGCATGCTCTCTCTTGAAGATGCTCTTCCCTAATGTGCCTCCTCTTCAGGGCTCTTCCATCCCAGTTTCTGAATTTATTCTGTGTTCTCCATTTAACCCAACCTCAAAGGCTCCTGCTCAAGTCACTATTTAGTAACATCCAACGAAAAATCAGAATTTCCTGCCTTATGAACAGAAGCTTAACTGAGGTCATTCTGTTGCCAAGTAAAGGTTCTGAGCATAGCAAATCTATTTTCACACATAGAGAAATGATGTGGGATTCTCCTCTGTATGCTGTGAATACCATTGGTGAATAAAGAAACTGCCTTGGCCTGTTAATAGGACAGAACTTGGGTAAGCGGGGAAAACTAAACTGAATGCTGAGAGAAAGAAAGGTGGAGTCAGGGAGAAGTCATGTCTCCGGAGACAGATGCACTGAAAATTTTGCTGGCAGGCCATGACCTCATTGTGATGCACAGATTAATGGAGATGGGTTAAATTAAGATGTAAGAGTTAGCCAATAAGAAGCTAGAGCTGATGGGCCAAGCAGTGATTTAATTAATATAGTTTCTATGTAATTATTTCAGTACTGGGTAGCTGGGATGAACAAGCAGCTCTTAACAGCAGAGAAATGACTTTAGGTAGAGCTGAAAGAGCAAAAGGGTTCCAGCCACCGAAGGACAGAGTGCAGAAGCCCAGCCTGAGCCCGGACCCCCACCCTTAACTGGTCTCCAGTTAACCACTTCATCAACACTCCACTGCAGTGTCCCAGTTTGGCTCAGGTCTCTGCAAAGGTCAGCCACCCGTTTCCACAGTCCTCAGTAGTTCCAACCCTGCTCACAAGGGTTAAATACAGTCTCTTACAAAACTCAAGGAGCCCCTTAAGGATGAGCCCCTGTACAAAAAAAAAAATACACACTTCCAGTATACACTGGCACCAAGTAGACATTCTCACTCCCAAAATGAAGACTCGGGGCATAGCAGAGGATTGGACCAAAGCATGAGGGAGACCCAGCAGGGGAATCACCGGATCCTGAAGTCTCAGGTTTTGTCATAGAATTATCTAGGCTCGAGAGCGCCTGAGTAGCCATACTTCTGCGGCACACGTAGACTCTCTTTCAAGCCATCTCTACCCCATGACTGCAGCATGGTTCCATGATTCGGGCATCTCTAACACTGTAGAGTCTACATTCAACTCGGGATTCCCCTTTGCAGCTTCACACAACAGCCTCCCATGGCCTCCTTTCATCTTACTGCCTGGTCTCAGGGGCTCTCCGGAAGCATGAGACAGAGCTCCATCATCTCCTCAATCTTGTCTTCTTCTTGCCTGCAAAGCTAGTTATCATGTGGACGACGTTTACAACTCCTCTGTCAGCGCCAAAAGGGGCCTGGCTGCTTTAAACCCCGATGGTCTACCAATGCATGACAGCATTCAGTTCATGTTGACCTCTTTGTGCAGTCCAGACCCTGCCCGGGGTAATGATGCCACCCACCTACGTTAAGGTAAACTTTCCGTGTTAGTTAATCTAATTTAGATCATCCCTCATGAGCATGCCAAGATGCTAACCTAGTCTAGATACCTCACAGGTGTGCCTGGTAGCTTTGCCTGCTCATTGTGGCTATATCCTGTCAAGTGAATAATCAATATTAATCATTACAGTGAATTCAAGGCAAGCTTGGGCTAGATAGCAAGACTCTGAGGGGGAAAAAATCCCCTTTTCTTTTCTATAGCAGGCCAGCCTCACAATTTTACTCAGATTAACCACTTCTTTTTGCTTAGGGGCATAGCATAGTGCTGTGGATACTAACACTATTAACAACACTGTTGCTTTTAGCAGAAGGCAAGGACTCCTTTGCAGCTAGGCATGACCTTGTGACCTGATGATGGCTGATGGGAAATTAGAGATGGTGAGTGGACTTGCTATTTCAGGATTATGCTCTCTGCTTGTTATGCTTTCTCAGGGGAAAGAGAATGTAGTACACATTGGTCCAAGTCAACTTTGACCCAGAATGACTGGGACGGAACCCTGGGGAATGAAGCATCCTGAAGGTTTATAGAGTTATCCTAAGTTTCCTTGTGAGTTTCCCTGCAGATGAGGATTTCAGTGAGTTTCAGAGGGGGTTGCAGGATGCACGGGAGCACCTAAGGAACAGGAACAGACAAGGGAAAAGACACAAGTGGGGTGTGGTTAACAAGGCAGCGCTCCCCAGTGGCAGGAGGGCAACCACCATGGGCACACCAGGAGAGTGTAGAAAGTGACTCAAAGATCTCCCTCTAGCTGCCAGGAAAGCTGGAGGGTTCACCTGCCAATGCTTGTCAGTTTAGTTAAGGAAAATTAGAGAAAGGGACACTCATTCCCCAGCTCGTTAAGCCCACCTCATACCCAAGAAAGAGTGTTCCAGGGAGAGGCTTCAGACAGGCACAGATATTAAAATGAATCTTTGTGTGAAGACCTGTTCTGCCCACCCACCTCTCCATTCTTCACATCACTTGGACCTTGATGAAGGAAATGACCTTCTTGTTTCCTTCATCACTATTGGTCTCTGTCTCTACATACACCTCCCTGCTTTATAGGATGGTATATGGTTACCTGCATCAAAACCACATCTCCATCACTTTGCAGCACCAAGGGGTTGAGCCTTTCTACACTCCAGTGTCTTTCTCTGGAAAATGGATGTATTATGATGCTTCCTCCCTGGCCTAAGGTGGTTTTGATTTTAGTTATTTGATGGGGGGAGGGGGAGAGAATTGGACAGGATTGTGTTGTGTAGCGTAGGCTTGCCTTGAAGTCACTGTATAGACCAGATTGACTACAAGCTCACGGTAGTTTTGCTTCCTCCTCCAAGAGTTGAGGTTGCACACATGCATCAGCGCATTTGCCCCACAGGGCTGTGTGTAAGGGGAACTAGAATGATACACGCAAAGCCCCTGCCAAGCACTGCTGTTCTTTCTCCAGTAGCGGCCCTTTTCCAAAGCTGCTTTCAGTTACCCTGAGAGTCGCACTGTATTCAGGACCTGGCTTTCAAAAAGCAAAACACAAGCAGCCATTCCCAGCAAAGAGTGTCTTTAACACAGGTTCAGCCTGCAGAGATGCAAGGGATGTTAGGGACTACAGTTCAGTCGAAGATCAAGCCAGGACACAGCAGCCAACACAGGAAAGTAAATGAGAGGAAATGAGACCGACTAGGGGAAGCCTCAACAGGAAGGAGGAGCTACCAGGCCTGATCGGGCTTTCCACAGAACTTCCATGGGATCTGGGCATAGGTAGGGAGTGTGTCTGAAACAAACACCAGGCAGTCCTGGCTGTTGCTGGCCTCTGCTACCCAATCTCCTCACCTGATGTTACAACAGAAAGCACCCTCTTGCCCCAAGCATGCACTTTCAAACTCTGTGGAAGTCTCGGCTTTTCCTTAGAGCAGCAGGGAAGCCACAAGGCCTCTCTTTGAAGGACCAGGCCAATGGAAATGAGGAATGGGAAACAATTGTGCTGCAGAGCCCAGGGTAAACATGTGTTGATTCGCGGTAGATAACAAGGTCTGGGTCATGAAGCTTCCTTGTAAGTAAACACGGAAGGACGCTGTTTTACTATTCCTCTCTGTGTGAAAGTGGTTGCTGAGACACTCTCTGCATTCAGCGTCTGTGGGCACGTAGGCAGGCCAGGCTCTGTGCCAGCTCAGGGTCCAGAGAGGAGGCAAATCCTCAGCACCCATGACCAACTCGTGTCTAGCCACGGGGGAGAAAGGGAGCAGCTGAAGGACATTTGGTCACATTAAATTCTAGGAAGTTAACCTGGTGCCAGCAGTACTTTGAAAATCAACTTTATTCTTGGCTTCTCTGTAAACTAGCGGCACAGCGTTTCCATATTGCCCTACCATGTCGCTGTCATCTTGCATTAGGATAGCATGTTTGTTCAGATGGATGTAGCAAGTTTGATGCCCCTTAATGTCTCCCCCTGCTCCAGGAACCCTTTCAGGGTAGCACATCACTCCTGGTTGTGATGGTTCCGCAGATTCTCCCAGCGGGGTGACCTTGACAATACTGAAGAGCACCGATCAGATACTTCACAGGGTGCCCCTGCGCTGGAATCTGCCTCAAGTCTTCCTCCAAGTTGGAGTGGGGTTCAAGCGCTGTTTCCCTCACGCAGTTTAAAAAACATGTGGTGCTGGCGTGATTGAGGGTGAGCTTGCTCACCTGGCTGAGGTCATGTTTGCAGCTGGCTCTACTATAAGCTCATTCTTTTCTTATCCAACTCCACATCACCTTTGCTGGAAGTCACAGTGTATAGTTCAAACCTACAAAGTAAAGTTATGTCCAACCCTGACCAGGGCAGGCTGTCTACTAAGTGTCTACGATTCTTCTACACAGGAAATGCATCTCTTCTCTCCACTTATTTATTGCATCGCATTGTGCATTATCATAGACCAAAACTTTTTTTTTAACTGTTCACAATTGGCTTATTCCAAATGAATTTTTTTTTAAAACAGTCTTTTCTCATTTTACATACCTGTCCCAGTTCCCACTCCCTCCCCTCCTCCCACTAGCCCCATCTTCCCCCACCCTACCCTCCATCCACTCCACAGAGAGGGCAAGGCTTCCCATGGGGAGTCAACACAGTCTGATGAAATCTCCAAAAAGAATGAGCTCCAAAAAGCCAGTTCAAGCACTAGGGATAAATCTTGGTCTCACTGCCAGTGGTCCCACAGACCAACCAAGCCATACAACTGCCTCCCATATTCCGTGATCCTAGGTTGGTCCTATGCAGGTTCACCCACTATCAGCCCAGAGTCAGTGAACTCTCACTAGCTCAGGTCAGCTGTTTCTGTGGATGTCCCCATCGTGGTCTTGACCCCTTTGCTCCTCCCTCTCTTGGACTGTCTTCAGAAGCTCAGCCAAGTGCTTAGCTGTGAATCTGCATCTGCATCCATCCGGTGCTGGATAGCGGGAGACCATGAACTTTCACTTTGTCCTTCAGGCTATCTAACGTTGCTTCTTCTGTTCGACCAATTACTGCAGTTTGGCCAGTTGGGTTTGCTTGTGTCTCTTGGCGATATCTTATCAGTTTCGTTGTCTGTTGAATTCTTTTATCTTAAATGTGTGTATCTATATGTGCATGTATGTGTATGGGTGTGTGTGGGGGTCACAGCATGTTTATGGAAGTCAGAGGACAACTTGAGAGAGCTGTTTTCTCTTCCACACGTGAGTCCGGGAGACTGAACTGGGGTTGTCAGACACTGGCAGATACCATCGACTTTGCTGAACCATCTCGCCAGCCCTATTGTTTGTAAATACTTCAGTATTTCCCTACTTCCTAGCCCCTTGACATATGCCACAAGCTCATCCTCCATCATCCTTTTCTTGCTCTAGTCCTAGAATAAGCTCTTTATCCCAGAAGCCCTAGTTATCTGGAGAAAACTTTCAGAAAACAAGACCTGGGTGCTGGGTTCAGGGTCTGTGTTTTATTTAACTTCTTGTTTGAAAAAACAATTTGAAAAGTTGCAATGTAGCACAAAGAAAATCCATTTATTCTTTATCCAGGCTCATCTCTCATCGGTGTTTTGTGCCATTTGCTGTATCATGTACTCTCCTTTTCTCTGTATATGGTGTTTATAAACCATTTGAGACATTAGGGCCCTTTACCTCTAAATGCCTCGGTGTGTGTTCACTAAGAGTAGTAAGGGCACTCTCCTGTATAATCACAATAACTGGTTTCTGCCGGTCTAGCTTAGATCTAATTCTTTATCCAATGTACTGTCTGTTTTCCAATTTTACTGATGGATTCAAATGTCCTTTATAGGGTTATTTTTGTCTCCTATTCAAAAACTGAGCCTAAGCTTATGCTTGGCATTTAGCTACCCAGCCCTCTTAGACTTGCCTCACCCAGGAGAGACCCTCAGCCCTGCTTTGCCTTCTATGATATTCACAGTGTTTAAAGAGTACCATTCACAGGCCGGGCGGTGGTGGCGCACGCCTTTAATCCCAGCACTCGGGAGGCAGAGGCAGGCGGATCTCTGTGAGTTCAAGGCCAGCCTGGTCTACAAGAGCTAGTTCCAGGACAGGAACCAAAAAGCTACGGAGAAACCCTGTCTCGAAAAATTCAAAAAAAAAAAAAAAGAGTACCATTCACTTTCTTTGATAAAAAGTTTCTCTCAGAACACTCTGCCTACCCAGGGTGCATTCTGAGGGCACAGTCCTCAGGGCTATTCTCACATCTGGTGCCAACTCAAGGCTCAGGGATTCTCTAAACTTTTGGAAGTTTTAATGATTCTCAAGAAGGACCCACTGAACTCACCAGAAAGTATCAGACTCAGTTACAATTTACAATAAAAAACACAGGGACTAAAATCGGCTGATACATATATGATACATTGCAGACTTGACATGTCTGTGGGCCTCTTCCCTTGGAATCAGCTTGCAGTCTCCTGGAACCTTGTGTGTCACACCGTGTTGAGTGAAGGACCCTCACTCAAGTCTCGGTGTCCAGCATGCTTTCATCTCCATTACTCAGGCATGACTGATTTATTGATTGTCTCCAGGGCAACTGACGGCAATGTGATCCAAACCCCCACCTTAGTCAGTGGCTGGCATCGCTAGTCCCCACCCTGAGCAAAGACACTTTCGTCAGATATGACACAGAGTCTTTCCCAGAAGCTGAGGGGGCAAGGCCAAGTCCTTTATATTGATATTTTCTCATGAAATCATCCCGGTTTTGATTTTACAACTGTGATATGATATTAGCAACACCGTGTTTCTAAACATATCATACCAAAAGAGTACACTGTCCATCTACCCCTTGCTGGTGATGCTAATTACCAACACAGTCAAAAGACAGACTATTCAGGCTTCAAAGTGTCTAGGAGTTCTCTTCTTTGATTCTAATAACCATTCATTAAAAAAGTACCAAAGTTTTAATACCAGAAGATTTAATACCCACTCTTAACAAAAATACTCCCAGATTTCCCACCTATCGGTATGAACTATTTAAATCAGCCTTTAATGTGCTGGTTGTAAAATGTTGTTGCCGTTGCCCCATCTCTGGTCACTAAAGAAAAGTGTCTCCATGCTTTCTTGCAAGCACAACCTTTCACTGGCAATGTTAACGTGAAACCACACAATTCCATCTCCTCCGCACCTTATGCCACTGCCATCCTCACAAGCTAAGCCACTCTCTCACCTAACAAACCTCTCTGGGTGTCGGCCATATGAAGGAACTGGGACTTAAATATAACCAATTTGGTCTCTACCTTCACCACTTCTTGCCAAGGTAAGATGTTCTATTGCCAGGGCCTGTTGGATAAATAGTATGTATGAGCAGGACATATTGGTTAAGTGAATTAAGATTTTAAAACAGGATGGGAAGCTGCCCATGCATTCACGTCTTCAAAATTATTTGTGGGCAGCTATTTTGCTCTTGCCAATAGTGGCCTAAAGAGATTCATCAGGCAAAAACAGTGTCTCCATGGAATTGTTGCCCTGGTTGGTTTTTTCTTTTTCTTTTTTTTTTTTTTGTAGTTGTTTTGTTTTGCTGTTTTTGTTTTTTGTTTTGTTTCTTTCTTTCTATTGAAAGAAAATAGATAACAAGCAAATATCTAAATATGTACTTTATCATCAAGTAGTATTAGGTACTAAAGAAAAACTGATCAGAATGATAAATCAAAATGTCAGGTGTGGAAACTGTAGACACAAGTTTCCCCCAACAGCCAAGTCTTACACCAACAACCTAGAAACCCAGCAGACTGCATATTTGGCTCACATCTGGGTGTTTGTGAATGAGTAGCCTCATGGGATTGGTTGCTTATGGAATTGGGGTTCCTCCCACCACCACCACCACCCCATACACACATTCTAGGCTTCATGCATGCTAGGCAAATGCTCAGTCTTCCAGGCTCAGCTAGCAACTCCTTTCTTCCAGTCTGCTCTGGCTCACCAGCCCAGTTAGAAGACTCCGTTATATACTTCCACACAGCGCAGCTTGAAGCTAATGGTTTTAGATACAGCCAGCTCTGGAGAAAGACATGTTAGTCATAATGGTATTCTTATAATGCTGTGCTCAGAGCTCAAAGAGAAAATACATGCAAAACAAAAAATGGTAGCTATTACACATACATGTGTAGGAGCCAGCTATGATAAGCTAAATATGAACAGGTAACCCAAAGGGAGTTCTTTACTTCCAACCATTATCACCTGCCAGAGTATGACTCAGCCTTCGATAAATTTAATAAGAGGCCTCAGTCTCAGTAGTTTACCCTGGAGCAACATCTTGCAGGAAGAACCACAAGCTGAGATTACCTGAGCACCACCCAAGAAAAGACCACCCAAAGAAAATGCCTAGCATTCCAAGCCCTGTAGATAGGGCACCCTAGACAAATATCAACCAATCAGGGGTCCTAAACATCAGAAACCCCACCCCCACCTTTACTACTATAAAACCCAACTCTAACTGAGCTCAGGACTCTCCATTTATTCCAATACGTTGGACATGCGGAGAGACCGAGTTTGCAAACTTGCATGAAATAAAGGCTCTTTGCTTTTACATAAGGGACTCGGTCTCCTTGTTGGTTTTTGCGGGGACTTCGTGGATTTGGGCACAACACATGTATGTGTTTGATGTGAGGGATTCCCACCACTGTAAATATTCTCACTAAGAACACTACTGTGGAAAGGGTAGCAGAAAGTCTGAGAAGAAAATGTGCCACAATAGGCAGATACTCAAATTGTGACCAGAAATAAAAAGGAAGGCAGAATTAAACTTGATTAACCATGAGATTAACACTTAGACCCCTTTAATCATTTGTTTCACCCACCCGTGTCTGAAGAGTGAAGCAGGCTGTCTTCATATTTTAGGGCTGGGCTTTGGACAAGATCAATGCCTTCTTCAAATCCACGTAACTCCTAAGTAGTATTTTTTTTTTATCTCACTACAAAAGCCTATTTTCTCTCATGCCACTACAAGAGTCCTGCATGTTACCAACTTGTAGTAGTAAAGTTAATTGTTAATTTCAAAATTTAAAAAAAAACAGTCCACTCAAAATCGGCTTATTAAATTCTAAGGAACCTCATTCCAGAGATAGCAATGATTTTATTAAAGATTTCAGAGAAGCCACGGGACTTCATGGCCACCTCCCAGGTACAAATTCTCTCAAACTCCTCGACCCCCATGGCCTCTATTTACACACCCACAAAATGGTGGCAGCAATGCCCCCACAAAAGTGCTGTGAAGTTAAATGAGCTCATATAGAGGGGACACCCAGGACTGTGTCTGCTTTCAGCCTGAACCTTCAAATCAGCCCTGCTGAAATGGTTTGAAAACCCCTCAATGTCAGAAGCCATTGAAATGGTAATGTAGCTTCTAATAGCCATGGTTTCTTCTGTAGACACAAGGAATTGTTTCTTTGAGCAAAGCCTTCTGGGGAATGAGAAAAAGCAAGGGAGTTCATCTTCCTTTTTTTTTTTTTTAATTTTGTTTTTTCTAAAGTCAAGAATAAACAGGAAGACTCTAGGGACTGAATTGGCTTCACAACCCAATATCCTAAATTTGTTATTCTGACCTACAGTGGAAAGTGTTTGAACTTTTACAGTGTGCAGGTACACACACACACACACACACACTCAGCACACACACACACATGCACACACTGCACACATACATAAACATATATGTACACTTCCATACTGCGACATACTCCCCCCCTCCATGTGTTCTATGTAGAGCTTGCTTGCTTTTAAATTAACTGCTATTTGGAAAGAAGAATCCTGACACACAGCTATCAAAAAGAATTCCCAGATGAGACACAAAATCAGTGTTTTCCCACGTTACCTGGTAAGAATATCTTGGGGATTGATTCACCCTCTGTAGACAAGGGTAAAAAACCAGCGCTTCCACGCACATTCTAGGTTATTCTTATGATCACGCAAAACTCAAATCACTATCCAAACCCAACTTGCAAATGTAAAAACATTTTACCTCCCAGTGAGGCTATCAATTTTGGTCTCAAGTGATTTGGCCAACACAACTAACCAACAATCACTAGACAATTCTCTTACCTGAAGAACATACTGCTATAATTAACTTTTTCTTAGCTTTTTTTGAAACAAGGTCTCATTCCATAGCCCAAGCTTTCTGGAACCCAGCAAGCAGTCCAAGTTAGTCCAGCCCTCCTGCCTCAGTCTCAGATCTAAGATTACAGGTATATGCCAGTCACAATACCCAGCTCTACTTTAGTTAACTTTTAGAAATTGGAAGTTATTGCTATCCCTTGGATGATGTGGGACAATGGTTTGTATTCTGTCAATTATATTTTAATAAAATGCTGATTGGCCAGTAGCCAGGCAGGAAGTATAGGTGGGACAACCAGACAGGAAGTAGAGGCTGGTCAATGAAAACAGGAGAATTCTGGGAAGAGGAGAAAGCCCATTCCTCTGCAGTTCTGACCGTACCACAGAAGAAACAAGCTGTGACTGCCTTGCTGAATAAGGTACCAAGCCACATGGCTAGCATAGACAAGAATAATGGGCTAATATAAGTTATAAGAGTTAATAAGAAGCCTGAGCTAATGGGCCAATCAGTTTATAACTAATGTAGACCTCTGTGTGATTCTTTGGGACACAATGATTGCGGGAACTGGGCAGGACAGAAGCCTCAGACAACACCTTGAATGTGTCTGTCTCACCGAGCAGCGGTGACAATATTGGAATGACGTTAGGATTATCCCACCTTGACTAGGAAAGAGGGATTGATGCGGTGTGTCGCTTTGGCCAGGTGATTTGTGTCAGGCCCTACATGACCTGAGGGCCTCAGGCTGCCCTGTACGTTGGTGCCTCCTGTTATGGAGCATTACCACAGGCAGAGAGAGGGAGCTGCAAGACCAGGGGAGGAGATTACAGATGGGGGCAACATTGCGGAGAACGGTGCTCAGTGGAGCCAGCGAACCCTTTCACAACACTGTGCCCTGTGCACACAACTCTCTCAAGACAGCTCTTCCAGGCGAGTCATTTCCCACTTTGCAGACAAGGAGACTAGGGCCCCATCTAGTCAATAATCAAGGACACCTGGGGTTTTAAATAGCGCTTTACTCGTTGACAATTCCATCTATGTCTATGATGCATCCGGATCACACTCAACCTTGCATCTTTCCTGTTTTAAACGTGTTCGTTCATTCATTCATCTATTTATTTACCATGTATAGATATGCTCACGACACAGTGCGCATGTGACAGTCAGAGAAGGTTTTCCCCTTCCACCATGTGGGTCCTGGCAGTAACACTCAGGTCTAGGCGTGGTCTCGAGAGCCTTTACCCACTGAGTTATTTTACCAGTCCCCTCTGCACATTTACCCTCCACCCACCCCCTTCAATCCCTACTTCCTCCCAAGTCCCCATTCTACGGTTGTGTCTTCTTGCTTTAAGTTTGCTTTTGCTTTGTGACCCACTGGATTTAACCAGAGCCGATGCTGTGGGCACGGATATGAAGCTATCCACTGGAGCTTAAGGAACTTATCAGTAGCTACATCACTGAAGACAATGACTTCTTCGTGTTAGAAACATTTTCTAACACAGGCTCTCTGTCAACGCAAAAATCCCAATCACGGTGAATCAAAACAAGACGAATTAAAAGATATGCAGGTTTTTATAGGACTCCTACACTCTCGGGTGGCCCGGAGGGGAACCGGAAAGCCGCCAACTCAATCACAGGACACACACACAAACACAACACACACACACAGGACATGACACCACAAGTTGACCTTCCAGGGACCAGTTTAAATAGACTGGGGGAGTGGTCCTCCTCTGAGGAGGAGTCAAGGTTTGGTGGGCTACCTTGACCCTCCTCCAGCTCTATGATTCAGGGGGTAGAATGGATGGGCACGTGTCTGGCTCTTTCTAACACATCAGTCTGCAGCCACTCCAGGGAAGGAATTTCTGGGACGGAGCGAACTGGAACAGAGTGAGGAGGGCAACTGTGGTGGATTAAATGACAGAAAATGTAAGAAGTCAAAGAGAGGATGAGGACTTGAGGAGGAGCCAGAGAAGGCAGTAAAGAGCTCATAAAGAAACATGATGAGGACAGCCCATTTAAACCTCAAACGTGCAATTAAGGGAAGGGCGTGTCAAGGCAGGCTCACGGCTGAAAGGAAATGACTATATGCACCTTATCCCTAACCAGGAACTAGCCCCACAAGCTGCCAAAGGCAGCAACTTGCAGGGTTGCCAATGTGTCAATTTGACAAACTGGTCCCTGTGGATCGGAAAACAACAAATCAAAGTGGATGCCCCTGGGACTGTGAGGCTGGTAGGGGCTGCGCGCCCCCTCCACATTCCTGTTCCCTAGCCTAGAGGCCACTCAAATCTACGCTCTGTATTTCCCTTGGTCCCCTGGCTGGCCTCCCTGCTTCCTGCTTTCTACATTGTCTACAAAGTATCATTTCAAACTATAGCTGCTCTAGTCTTCCAGGGAAATGAACCCTCCTCATCTTTGCTGGCTTTGCCCTGAGAAACAGGGAGCACCACAGGAGGTAGCTCTAGGGCCCCTTCCCCACTAGCTGTGTGTCCTTAAAGAAGTTCCTAGTCCCCTCTGAGCCTCCTCTGTAATGAGGCTTATAATAGCCTCTGGGTCGCAGCCTCAGGCCAAGCACTTAGCACAGTTCCTACAAGTAGAATGTGAACTGTAACTGACACCTGCTATGGCTGGCATCTAAAAGCCAGCCCAGAGGGAAAGAAAGCATTTGCCAATTTATCCTTTGCTGGGGACTATACCCGCACAGGATGGACTCCAGGCTTCCAGCCACTGGTGTTCATTTACTCTGGAGGTATCAGAGAGTACTGCCAGAGCTGGGGGATCTGGGTACGGAACAAAATCCCAGGGGATGCTCATCAGGCAATTTTGGAGAGAACTTACCACCACATCTAGGAGCTAGGTGGCTTCTAAGAGCTAGGTAGTCACTAGGGATAGGTGACAGCTAGGGGCTATGGCATTCAATGGCTAGGTGGCATCTGGGGGCACCTGGGGGCCAGGTGGTATCTAGGGGCTAGGTGACATCTAGGGCTAGGTGGCTGGCTGTAGCTTATCTGTGATAGAGAGAAGGGAGTTCTCCCCAGGACTGGAGACTTGGGTTCATTCTGTCTGTCGCTAGGTAAGGGGACTTCCCACAGAGGAGAGCTGAGAACTGATCTGGTGACAAGAGACACATGAAGAATGGCGCAGAGAGGGACAGACTGAGGGGTAGAGTGGCCCCTGGGATCTGACTAGTGCCTAGGCTCCCTGCTCTGAGAAACCTCTGTAGTCACTAAGGTTTCTGGCCATAAGAAGGGCCAAAAGCTTAATGAAATTCTGTTTCCATACTCAAAATAATCTATGAATGGAGGTGGGGACAGTCACAAGTAAGAGCCAAGCTACAACAAGCTATGTCGAAATGTCATTTCATCAACATCAGCAAACAGGAGGTTCTGTGCCCATTTTACAGATGGAATGACTGAATGTTACAAGCTCAACTAATAAGCATCAGATTGAAGGTTTAAGACTTCCTGCATCTGACTCCTAACCTTTGCTTTTATTATTGTACCACTTTTTCCAAGAACAGAGGTCACCAGCCCCAATCTGACAGCCAGTACTCATGACTCCTCATGACCTAACCACTTACTCAAGCCCAGGCCCTGTTCCAGCTGTAGGGACAGCGAAAGTGAGGTGGACAGGACCACGGGTTTGTAGGGATGCCTGACCATAGTGAAAATGTTATGCTCTCAGTGATGCGATCCTCTCTAGTGTCCCAGCCCCATGCAGGTCTGCCAAGTTCTTCCTACTGGTGTCAAGAGTCTGGATTCTTCTACTGTGTGGTACCATGATTGCTCAGACACACAGCGAAAGAGGTTGGAACATAGAGAGGTTGGAACAGCCAGTCCCGGGCACAGCAGACATCCCTTCTAACCAAAACATGGTGGTACAAGCCTGTGCCTCCAGCATTCAGGCGGTCTCTGAGGCAGGAGAATTTTTGTGAATTCAAAGTCAGCCTAGGCTACAAAATGAATTCAGAGCTAGCCGAAGATACATAGTGATACTGTGTGTCAAGAGAGAGGGAGAGCAAGAGGCAGAGAGACACAGACAGACAGACAGACGGACGGACGGACAGAGGTAGAGAGGCAGAGAGACACAGAGAGAGAGACAGACAGACAGAGACAGAGAGAGGGAGGCAGAAAGAGAGAGGTAGAGAGAGAGGCAGAAAGAAAGAGAGAGAGAGGCAGAGAGAAAGAGAGAGAGAGCGAGCATACACACCTGAGTGTGAGCACTCAGCCAGGCACCTGTAGCAAAGGGATCTGGATATAAAGCGATCATCCTCATAAAGAGGTTAGTGCCCTATCCTGAGACTGTGATAGTCACATGTACCAGCGACAGGTTCAACATACACCAGGATGTGGTGGGCAATCTGTCAAGTGATGTCTAACCTCCTGCAAAGGACTCTGCCCCTCCCCCACTCTTTGACCCAGTACCCCAAATGCTGCTGGGTGGCTAACTCGGCACTTCCTTGTTGTCAGGTTTCAGCTCTCTGACTTCCTCCTGCTGGCAGCTACAGGGGAAGACAGACATTAATCTTCAAGGAGAAGAGCAGCCTCGGGAAGGCTCCTGACTGATTCACAGCCAGGACTAATAGCAACAGCCAAGTCGCCCAGTATTTGACAGAAGGCTCCAGCCTCTCGCCTAGTAAATTTCTCCACCTCACCCTCTTCCCTCTTCTGGGTCCCCAGCACCTGAGCCTGACAAACATCCCACAGTTCTTCTCCTCATGCCTGCTGACAGAATTCTTAGGGAACATGTAACCCATGCCCCAAAACCACCCCCACCACAAAAAATAACCCACTAGCCCTAAAAAAAAGGAACCCAAAACCTGTATTTTCTTTCTTGTTTTTTGTTTTGTTGTTGTTGTTGTTGACATGGGGTCTCTCTTCATAGCCCTGGGTGTCCTAGAATTCACAACGTAAACCAGGCTGGCCTTGAACTCACAGAAGTCTGGCTGCTTCTGCCTCCCTAGCCCTGGGAATAAAGGTGTACATCACCACACCTGACAACAATCTATATTTTTTTATAAAAGTTCTACCTTCATTCTGCAGATTCTTGTCTTCAGGAAAGGTTAAAATACACGTAGCCATGCAAAATAATTTCTTGATGCTTCATAGGTGGCAAGCACAATTCTGTATAGTACTGAATTCCATTGTCTTGGAGTCCTTTTAGCAGCTGGCACTTAACAGCCAATTAGTGCCAGGCTCACAATTGCCCTGGGTCTAAGTGGAACCTGGACTCCAAAGGTACGGACTTTACCAGGAAATGATGAATCAAGATCAAGCCCTGGCTCCCCTGCAAACCTGTGGCTTCCTTCCTTGTTCAGCATCCCTCCTGGGACCTTAGAGAGGGGGGACAGCGCAGGAGGGGCAGAGTACACCGACTCAGGAAATCCAGAAGTTTCCATCCATGCCTCCCAACCACCTTGTAGATGTAGGGGGAGAACAAAGGTGCCACTGTGCGGACTGACCCAGCAGCCGAGTGGGGAAAAAAGTGGGGAGGGGCAGACTATGACATTGCACAAGCTCACTGGTGGCTACCCAGGTAGGGCCAGGACTCTAACGAAGCAGGTGACTTGGAAATTATTAAAGTTTCAAGAACACAAGGAAGCATGGCCAAAGCCATCATACCGCACCCGTTACTTGTGCCCAGGGTCAGCCTCTGCCCTTTCTGCTCCGGCTGATAGGAAAGTCTGATACAGAGCCTCCTGCTGCAGCTGTAGCTCCTCCAGGCACCAGCTCCTCCAGGAACGCCTGTCTACTGATCCAAAGACACAATAAAGTCCTTGTGTTAGTTATGTCCCTTGGGACACAGTGTGAGCCCCATAAAGGTGCACAGGAGGCCAGGCCCTGCTCCCTGGCTCACCCAGCTTTCTCTGTCTTTTTACTTTATCCCCTTCCTTCCCTCCCTCTTTTCCTTTTCTCTCTTCTTTCTCTTCCTTTCTGTTCTTTTCACTTTCTCTTTCCCTTTTTCTCTGCTCTCTTTCTCTTTCACTTTCTCTTTCCTTTCTGTTCTTTTCTCTCTTCCTCTCACTTCCTCTCTCCCTTTCTTTTTCCCTTTCTGTTTCTCTTTCTCCCGTATTCCTTCTCTCTCTCTCTCTCTCTCTCTCTCTCTCTCTCTCTCTCCCTCCCTCCCTCCCTCCCCCCCTCTCCCCCTTTTCTTCCCTGTCCCTTACACTCACATATACACCTCACAGAGTCAAGTTTTCTTCCCAGAAGGTTCTTAGTCATAATGATACCCATATCCCTCACAGTGTTTCTCTTAAAAGTGCTAACTCTTGAATGCATGCTCTAACTATGCACGTGCAAAAGCACACACACACACAAACACATGCATTTGCAATACACATATGTGTGTGCATTCTCTGTCGTTACAGGCTTAGGTGACAGAGCAAATACAGCACGCATGTGCCCCTCACTCTAGCCAGCACGTCTGTGTCCTGTCTTACCATCATTGCATAGTTATGGTCTACCCTAGGCAAAAGGTGCTGCTTACCCCTACCTTTCCATTTGACTTATACTTTTTTCTAGTTTCCTTGCAAGTCCTGGAGCTCAGAATATGCCAGGAGACTCCCAGGATCTAGACGGTGGCTGCAGTGGCAGCAGCTGCACGGGTGTGGTGAGAAATAAGGACATCTTAGTTGCTGCCCCTGTCAGTTCAGGTTTCCACGAGCTCCCTCTTAGAAGTGAAGTGCTCGCTCTCTGAGTTGGACCGTCCCAAGAGCATCGTCCTTGTGAGAACTCAGCTACACAGACATTTACTGGTGGGTGAGAATGCCTTCAGACATGGCTAAGCCAAAACCATCATGGAGAGATCCCCTGTAGGAGGACTGACTGCAGACTAGAGATTCCTACAGCAGGTCTGGAGAGATTCTTCCCAAGGAGACGCTGAGGGGGTACCAGTGGTAGCCAGTAGAGAATGTATCATCCATGTAGGGGCCTGTTCTGTGTCAGAGAATTCACAGCTCAAGGGGCCCTGAGAATCTCACCGAGCAGCTGGACACCTGCCATGGCATCTCTGGCCCGGCGACACTAGCAGCTGTCGACACAGCTTCCCCTTCTACCCGTCGCTACCATTTAGATGTAGCAGGTGAACCGGGAGAAGGAAGACCCAGAGGGTCGGCTGGAAACCACAGGCTGTTTGCTATTCCCCCGGCAGGAAGCTGGATCTGGGTCCATGCCCCACCCCCCAAGCTGAGACTTGGAAGGCAAACTTAAAATTGGACGAGAGATTGAAAGTTTAATTTAAATCAAATAGGAATGTTTAAAACTCTCCAAAAGGGTCTGTTGCGATCCTTGACAAGCTAATATTTCCACATGAGATATTATCTAGGAATTGAAAAGAGATTCCCAGTAGAGCTTCCGTGAAGAGTCACAAGGGGAATGGGGATAAAAATAAACTTTTTTTTGAGGGGGGAGGTCACTCTGGCTCATTCTTCAGGTAGCAGGCTAAACCCGTAGGTAAGCATTATATGTAGTGTGTGTGTGTGTGTGTGTGTGTGTGTGTGTGTGTGTGTGTGTGTGTAAGTATATGTAAGGTTCATATGTAAATAGTTATAGAGAAGTCAGGGGACCAGTTAAATGTGAATCCAATCTGGGGGGGAAAAAAAGCCAGAAGTGCGGCCTGAGAGAACAGGCAGGCTGAGGATGAGCTGCGCTCCCAGAGTCAGACTTGCCACGTTTTACGCTGGGCAGGCTGAGTTTTCAAGAGGATGCTGGTGCCCTATGGGTCTGCAGCTCAGAGTCAAAGGGCCAGTCGAGAAGAAGCAAGCCTGACTGGGGTGACCACAGCAACACACGGGGAAGCAGAGTGGGAGCAGAAGCAAAGCAATTTCACCAAAATCACGAGGTTTGTATGCTTTGAGTGACAGCAGCCCCCAGAGCTGCATATGTCTGAGTGCTTGGGCCCCAGTTGGTGAACTGTGTGGGAAGGGTTAGGAGGCGTGGTCTAGTTGGAGGAGGTGTGTCACTGGGGGTGGACTGTGGGGTTTCAGAAGCCCATGCCAGTCCCTGTTGGCATCCTCTCCTCCTCCTTCTTCTCTGATGCTCTCTGTCTGTCTGTCTGTCTGTCTATCTGTCTCTCTCTCTGTCTGTCTCTCTCTCTCTCTCTCTCTCTCTCTCTCTCTCTCTCTCTCTCGTCTCTCTCTCTTTCTCTCTCTTTTTACCCTCCAATGCCCAGTATTTGTGGATCAGATATAACCTCTCGACTACAGCACCAGTGCCATAATTGCCTGTCTGCTGCCATGTTCTCCACCCTGGTAGTCAAGAACTGACCCTCTGGAATGGAAAACCCTCCATTAAATTCCTTCTTTCACAAGTTGACTTGATCATGGTGCCTCTTCATGACAATAGGAAAGTCACGAAGACAGAAGTCTAGGAAGATGCCCATACACAAAGGCAGGACATTGGTGCAATAACCAATAAAGTCCAAGGCAAAACCAGTGGAGATGGAACTGGAAGAGCAGTAAATTGAGAGACTCGGTCCTGTGAGTGTGCGTTCCGGGGAATGTGCCCCTCTTCTCCCCTTAGTTCCCAGGTTCAAATGCTTTTGTTTTCACAGCATTCCATGCCTCCTTCTAATTTAGTCTCTAGCCCATGCTTGTGTAATCATGCCTTTATTTTCCCGTCTCCCTTTCCAGGTCCAGAGGAGAACCTTTCTGAGAACAGGTCAATGTTTCATGAGTGAGTAAAGGAAGACTGGGATGGATGAAGAGCTGGGTGGAGTGGACTAGTTCCTGGCCATTGCCTAGACCTGGCATCTGGCTATCAACAATAACAAGTATGCCAGTGGATGCCGAGAAAAGACCAGGGAAGGGAGTAATGGCTGCCTAGTGAAGCCTGTATATGGGCCAAAGGTTGACTCCTCCACAAAGAGAAAAGAGCAGGTGTTTTCTCGGCCCAGGACATAGAGATCCCACAGGAGAACAATGCCATGGGCCCCAGGGCTGAGCTGCAAAAGAAGGGAGAAGTCAGAGAAGGCAGAGATCAGCTGGTCTTGTGGCTACAGTATTTCTCAACTGACCTGGAGTTTTGCAGGAGTGAATCCAGGCAAATGCAAGTCAGATAGCTCAGGAGTGCCCGTCTATCCCTCGTGCGCTGTGACGAGAGCAAGTCAAGCCCAGGCACAGGGTGTGGCATGCAGTTCCTACTGAAACGGTTTGTCCTGAATCCCAGCACAAAAGGATAATATCATTTGGGAACACATGCTCAGAATACCTTCTCAGGAAACTTCCTTGAATTGAAATGCAGCCCTTAAACCAGAGAGAGTGTGTCAATGTCAATGAGATGCAATTGGTTCCGGCCACAGGAGGACCAAATCTAAGCCCCTGTTTCCAGGCACATCCCTGTTGCCGCAGAGAGTAAAGTGGAATAGACCGGGAGAGTGGTCAGGTGCCACACCCGGGATAATTTCAGATCTCAGAGCCCCATGCCAAGATTCTGCCAAACCGTATGGCATCCCAAAGATGGGAATTAGCTGGGGGAGGGGGGAAGCATATGGCAAGGGTGGGAGGGGTTTGCGGAGGAACTGCACAAGAGACAGACTTGCTCTTCCAGAGGAGGTCTGCTTCACCGTCAGACACTGAGGCAGCAACGTGCTGTTTGGAACAAAAAGAACGTCCTTTATAGTGCCTTTTCACACCAGTAACAGTGTGCCAAAGGGGCGGGCCACATCCAAGCCGGACCCTACAAACATAGAAAGTCCACACACAAGGTGGGTACAGACAGGGAAGGGAACCCAGGAGTCCTGACCTTCCTGGGTGCTGTCAAAGACATCTGGCAGAAGAAACCTAATTGCTTGCTTTAAGATCTATACTATGTGTTTTGCAAGTATGATTCTTTTATTATTTCTTTTGGGAGGTAAAAAAAAGTATACACATAAAATTAAAAGTTAGCATATTTTTAGTAGTCTTTGCCAACTGTCACATGGGGGAGGGGTGTCAGATTTGGTTCTTTAAATTATGTATTTT